>NW_006800036.1:320681-370643 GCF_000485575.1 Poecilia formosa
ATTTTCCTGGTATTTGCTGAATATTTTTTTATTTTAAACATAGTAGTCTGTGGATGATGCCTGTAAAATCCCTTGTCCCGGAGCAGAACTCAATACATTATAATAGATTAAAACAATACTAAATTAAATACTAAAATTATATATTGTGACAATTAAGTATAAGTAGTAATATAAATGATTATAAAAGTATCGATAAATTGAATTAAAAATAATTTTTTAGATATTTTCCAACTCCGTTGAAATTTGTCCCTAGTTTTTGTCAACACCAGATATGAAAAGAATGTAAAAAAAAAAATCAGGCATTATTGGGGGGCACCAGAACTTCTGAGGACCCCATGACGTCGTCTTTTTTCTCTTCTTTTGCTAAGCGGGCTTAGTTTATGTTATTCTTTAGTTTTTTTTTCTGTTTTATTCCTAAGTTGCTTGTCACATCCATGATGTGTCAACACCATAACTAACAATTTTCAAAACTTTGATGAAATTTTGTGAAATAAAAGCTTAATTCTGGTAAACTGTAAAGATTTCATGGACCTGATGAGCTACAATATGGCCTCCTTCCGAATAACATCATATAAATTGAGGTAGTTTGGCTTTTTTTCAACTCCGTCAGATGTCAACTCCATCAGAGTTTTTCTGACTCAGTGAAATTGTTGTCAAATCTCACTTAAATGTGCAATTAATTCATTTTTATGTATTTTACATAAATTGCATTACTTCACATGTATCAAGTATTTCATTTTACTCACTAGTTTGTCACCACCTTCAGTTCTGTCATCTCTGTCATGCACTGTCAACTCCGTCAGATGGACTTTTTGTTGTTTTTCGTTTTAAATATTTCTTTTGTTTCTTGAGAAGCATTTAGCATTTGTCTGTAAAATGAGTAAAAATATCACTAATAGTATATTTTAAAAATCATTTTACATTTATTTTTGTCAGATGGTAATGACAAAGTTCTGGGTCAGGTCGATTAAAAATTTAATTTTGGAAAAAATGTTGCAACTGGGAGCCGGTACCTTAGCATCTTTACATTTCCAAAACATTATTTGTCATATTTGCATAGATAAGGTTGAGAAACAATAAAAAAAAGGGGGGGGNCAATACTAAATTAAATACTAAAATTATATATTGTGACAATTAAGTATAAGTAGTCATATAAATAATTATAAAAGTATCGATAAATTGAATTAAAAATAATTTTTAGATATTTTCCAACTCCTTTGAAATTTGTCCCTAGCTTTCGTCAACACCAGACATGAAAAGAATGTAAAAAAAAAAATCAGGCATTTTTGGGGGGCACCAGAACTTCTGTGGACCCCATGACGTCGTCTTTTCTCTTCTTTTGCTAAGAGGGCTAGTTAGCTTTGGATAGCTTATGTTATTCTTTAGTTTTTTCTTCTGTTTTATTCCTAAGTTGCTTGTCACATCCATGATGTGTCAACACCATAACTGACAATTTTCAAAACTTTGATGAAATTTTGTGAAATAAAAGCTTAATTTTGGTAAACTAAATATTTCATGGACCTGATGAGCTACAATATGGCCTCCTTCAGAATAACGTCATATAAATTGAGGTAGTTTGGCTTTTTTTCAGCTCCGTCAGATGTCAACTCCATCAGAGGTTTTCTGACTCTTTCAGTGAAATTGTTGTCAAATCTCACTTAAATGTGCAATTAATTCATTTTTATGTATTTTACATAAATTGCATTACTCCACATGTATCAAGTATTTCATTTTACTCAAGTTTGTCACCACCTTCAGTTCTGTCATCTCAGTCATGCACTGTCAACTCCGTCAGATGGACTTTTTGTTGTTTTTTGTTTTAAATAATATTTCTTTTGTTTCTTGAGAAGCATTTAGCATTTGTAAAATGAGTAAAAATATCACTAATAGTGTATTTTAAAAATCATTTTATATTTATTTTTGTCAGATGGTAATGACAAAGTTCTGGGTCAGTTCGATTAAAAATTTAATTTTGAAAAAAATGTTGCAACTGGGAGCCTGTACCTTAGCATCTTTACATTTCCAAAACATTATTTGTCATATTTGCATACATAAGGTTGAGAAACAATAAAAAAATAAAATAAAAAAAAGGGGGAAATTAAAACCCATTTTGTCCCTATTCTCAAGAATCACTGTTATTTATCCTTGTAAACTCATTTTAAAATTCTCTTCCCAGCTCAGGGACCAAACGCCTTGAAGCCCGGGAAGTGCTGCTTCAACTTCTTCACAGGCAGGATTCCCATCGGCGAGATTCGGTCCATCGCCAAAACTCACGAGAGCTGCACCAAACGAGGATTTGTGTAAGTTTTTGTCTCGCTGATAATCCAGGTTCATGCAAAGAGCTTTTGAGTAAAGCAGATTCATCCTTCAACAGGATCAACACCCCGCGAGGAGACTACTGTGTGAACATGTCCCAGAAATGGGCCATCAGAGCTTTCCTGAAAACCCCGAAAGAAGTCGATGCGTCCACTACGCTTTCGGTCAAAATGGCATGAAGGACGTCACTCAGCAGTGTCACAGCGGGGCTCAAAACTTTCTGTTCATCACTGAAGAACATAAAGTTCCTCAAAACAGTTGACAGATTTTGACTGTAATCTTACGTATATCCTAAACATGTATTATTTTACTTTGTATGCAGCTTACACATAATATATATTAGTGCTACTTCTGATACTTTACTATTAAAGTTTTATGTCACAAGAATGAGACTTGATTCATTAATAAATTGCAGAACAGTGAAATATTATGAATTTCATGAGTAAGCAAGTAAACTTTATTTATATAGCATCTTTTATGAGTCAGAAACCACAAGGGCTTTATAAAATATATTGAATACAAAAAAAAAAATCAGTTTAGAAATAAATGGCAAATTACAAAATTTCCAATTTTGCATTATTGCATGAAACTCTGCAATAATCTTGATTTATTAGATATGTAATGACTTTAGAAAGCAGATTTAAAAATAATCTGTGCAAACAAAAATCATTAACTGCGTTTTCCTGAGTCCTATTCACTTTTTAGAGTAAATTACTGAAATACAATGATTTGATATTCTTTTCTACAGAAATGCACATGTGGACAAGTAGCTTGGGAAAATTCAAACGTAATGTTTATAATAATTTGTTCATCTTTTCCAGAAAAAAAAATACACCCCTCAGAAATTGCAATAAAAAATTGAAAACGATTAAAATTCAGGTGTTTACAGAGAAAAACCCAGACGCAGATGTTGTTAAAGCATAACTTTAATATTAACCATATACAGTTAAGAGACAGAACACATGATAAACAAAGAAGAGAAGAAACAGTATTTATATATATATAAAAAAATATTACAAATAAAAAAATACAGCTAAACTGATGCATTCGGGTCAGTCGTTGAAGTTCCTAATGATCTCAGATTTGATGCAAAATAATGAAAAAGGTCTTGAAGGGGACAGATGTTTAGATGGATGCGTTTACAGATGGTTTATTAAGATGCAATGCAAAACAAAAAAGAATGAAACGGAGGAAAAACAAACGGAGCAGCCTCACGTGTGCCGATAGATGCATGTAGTTAACGCTTTATGTGCTGCAGGTTTGTCCCTTTATTGATCGACTCAACACAAAATCAAAGACTTTATATTCAACTGTACATAGAGTATTTTTTTATCATATGAAAATAAAACATTACAACTCTGAGGAAAAAACTGGAGATTTTAATCATATGAACTTTATTGTTTATCAACTCAAAAAGTGTGTTTTTTTCTATTTGGAAAAAATGTTTTTTTATTTTTTTTATTTTTTTTTAACACTTTGGTTCATTGGGCAAGTTTTCTTGAAATGGTCGTAATTTTGTAATTTGGCCAAAATGTGGAGATGAAGGTTCAGGTCTAAGACAACAACCGTCACACATGCACACCACGATATTAAAAACATTTCTATTTACTGCGACATGGAGAGATTTCACACCAATTTGGCTTTTGCATAACGTCTTAAACATATGGAAGTAAAAATATACGCGAGCAGAAGAACGCGCCCGTCTTTGTTTTGTTTCATTTGAACAAAAATCTCAACATTATTGAGTATTTGATAAGATAACACAGACCTGCCACCGCACAGTGAATCATGTCTAAACACCCCG
Organism: Poecilia formosa; assembly: GCF_000485575.1. Classification (NCBI taxonomy): domain Eukaryota; kingdom Metazoa; phylum Chordata; class Actinopteri; order Cyprinodontiformes; family Poeciliidae; genus Poecilia; species Poecilia formosa. The sequence goes on from NW_006800036.1 coordinate 324,802, forward strand.
ACCTGCCAGAAGCCACAACTTCACACCTGATTATTTATAGAAACCGGTTTTAATTTAAAATGTATTGAGGAAAAAAAAAAAAAACGTAGCAGAAATTAATCATTCTGTTTTATTATGGAAAAAAAAAGTACAAGTATGCAATCCTTAAATTTATGGATTTAAAAATGTGAAATTCATCATATAAAAACAAAAAACATTTTGATTTAAACTGGTTAACTGGACAAAAAAAAAAAGAAGCTAAATACGAGAACATTATATTTCATTTAAATGTGATCTTTGCGTCTGTTAACAGAAGACATTTTTAACAAGAGAAAACAAAAATGGTTATCTTGAGGTGGGGGGGAATCTTTTGCCAACATATGTTTTAAAACTCAGATACTGTTGTAGAATCATATTTTCCTAGTTGTAGCTACTCTTTTCTTCGAAAGAAGTAAAATCCTGAGGCAGATGGAGATGTTGTAGCAGCCGACAGCAGCTGAAGGTTAAACATCTTGGCTAACTAGTCTGTCTGCAGCTGGAGGAAGCAGGTCCTGATGGAGCATTTCTCTGAGCTACATCTACCCGACCTCGCTGCAAATCGCTCAGCGAGTTCTTAAGGTGTCAAATTCACAACAAGTTAAAAGAAACTGTTGGCTCATCTGCAGACCTGTGAATAACTACATGTTTACAAATGGCTATGCACGGTCCCTGCCACGTGTCAACTCCGAGGAAGTCCCCTCTTTGTCAGGAAATATGGGAAAATAGAAAAGCACAAACATGCATTCCTCATGAGAACCAGAAGTGCTGCAGAGGCGAGTGCTTTGTGTGTCGTGTGATATGAGAAGGTTGAAGCTGATTTCTGACTGAGTGTGCGGTCTCAGGCCCACATGACACGAAGACTTCAGAGGAGATGGAGAGGAAGAAGAGCTTGAAACCAAACCGGGAGGCCGACTCGGGCTTTAAAAGATTTTTCCTTTCTTCTTGTTCTTCTCCATTGTCCTGAGAGAGAAATAAGTAAATTATGTTACAAACAGAAAAAAAAATGTTTATACCTATAGATGTGAATATTTTAAATGATGAAAGACATTTAAACAGCACAGTTTGTTAAGAATTACTTTCAAATTTTGTGTAGAATATTATTTTAATGCCTATAAGCAGTATTTGTAAATAAGCAGGATAATAAAATCCATGTTCCAATAAACTCTCTGATGTTTTATTGAACTGTGTTTGCCTTCCACATGTGGTTTTACTCCATTTACAATGAAAAGTATGACTAAATAACGTTTGGATAAATGTGAGTCAGATTCTTGAAAAGGTCACCAGGGGGTCACTTGCTCGTCTTAAGCAGAGGATCATAAAGTCACTTCAAACACCACAGCATTTAGAGCTTTTTGGAAGAACATCTAGGCGTTACTGACTTGGAGGCGTCCAGTTTCTGCTGCTCCAGGATTCTTTGCTGAGCTTCCCAGTTGGCCTTCTCGTCCTCAAACACTCGCCTCTTCTCCTCCAGCTCTTTGTACTGCGCCTCCAGGTTCCTCTTCATCTGCTCGTGGCGCCTCTCCAGCTTTGGATTAAAAACAGCAGAGAGTCACTCTGACGCTCTAAATTAAGCCCGACTCTAGATGCTGCCACTGAACGGCTGAAAATGGGATCTAATGAGAATTAGAAAGTTTTCAGTAAACGGTTTCATTGCTACCCTCATTTCCATGCCTCTTTTTAATTTGTTTAATAATGAAATATAATGTTTATCAATTAAAATAAGTTCTTCTGTTTCTTCAGTGTGAGCAGCACACCAACCTCAGCCTCTGAATCCTTCAGCTTCTGCTTCTTCTCCTTAACCTTCATTTCAAAGACCTGCTCCATCTCTGCCTCCATCTTCTTCATCTTCATCACGTGCTCCCTGCGCTCCTCCTCCATCTGAGCCAGAGGACTTCTGTGGATCATGGAAATAAAGATTGAGGTAGTAGCAGAGCGGGGCCCTGGAAACCCATCTGGAGCTCTGAGTAACGACTTCATAAATCACAAAACAAGCAGAATTTCAGTGTTTTCATATCTGCACAGATATTTAGTCATTTATCTTTTCCTGTGTAATTTTGAACACCGAGGTCTTACTTTGTGAGTTGTCCCTTGGCCTTTGAGGTGTCCACCCCGTTACAGGTGACGGCGGCCAGTTTCTTACTGCGATAGTTCTCGTAGTGGACGTTGTTAGTGACGTCCTTCAGGTCCTGCATGTGGGTCCTTTGGAAGGACAGACAGACAGCAGACAGACATGAATGTCTCCCAAATCCACCAGAATATATAAGGATTTCTCAAACATGCATGAAAGAATAAAAGCAGGTGGGAATAATGTTGTAACGTAAAAAAAAAAAAGTAGTACATTTTACATGATACCCTCCCCTGTTTCCTCTACAAGGAGTTAGATATTAGATATTAAAAATAAAACAAATTAGGAAAAAAAAAACATATGATTACAATCTAAAATAAAACCCCCATTGTGGACATGATTAAAGGTTCTTTTTTTATTTTAATTGTAATTTTAAAAAAAATCAGTGCAAAATTTGCATTTTAATAATGAAATGTTTCATTTTTACGACATTTCCTTTGATATCTTCATTGTTTTTAATGTGATTTATATCTTTCCCCCCTCATTCTTAATTGTCCCGTTTGAAATTTGCTAAGCAAAAACTTTCCTTTAAGGATGGCTGTGGAAATAAATGCATTTTCCATCGACACATGGAATGAAATATATAATTTATCACAATTTACTTTTTTTTGGTCATTTACATAAAACTGAAGATTGTTTTAGGGCCAAACACTGCGAATTTAAAAAAAATAATGCACAAATTTCTGACAAAACTAATTTAATAAATGTTTAATAAATGTATGAAAATTCCCACATTTTCTTTTCTGTAAATGCCTCAGCAAATAGGTGTTTGATCTGATTTATGTTTTGGAAAAATGTGTATAATCTCAATTTCCACTTTTTCTACCAGACTCATCAGTCCATCAATGAACCTGCAGCACTTTCTTTTATCCATCTCTTGGACTAAAACAAAGCGATTACACTCAGAGCCAGCAGGACGAAATTAAAAGTGCTGAAGTAAAGCTGCGTTTCTCACCGGATCAGCATGTTGCGCAGCACCGTGAAGTCGCAGTGCTCTCCATTCTCCACTGAAACAAAGCGACAAAAAGGAAAACGCAGCAGCAGTGAGAGACACAAACATTTTAACATTGATGCCTCCCATCAAACCCATGTTCACTTTGTCTCAGAGGAAACTGAGGCAGAAACGTGAATATCTAGCAGCTTCTGCAGTGGATTTCCAGTCGTCTGGGACTTGTTTGCTCTCCAAACAGACCGAGACCAACACGATGTTCAGGATGTTATTTACAGAGTAGCTAGAGCATGGGCTGAGTAATGTTACAATAAAACAGAGATATTAAAATGGAAATAGTTATAAAGCTAACTAGAAGACAACATGTTCATTCATTCAGCGGTTCTAGAGGAAGGGGTCTACATTCAACGAGGTCTGTTCAGGTGGCGCCTGTGTTTAAAAGTGAGTGTTATCAGTTGTAGTAGCACGTTTACAGAAAACAAAGGGCAGAAGGATCACAGACCGTGATCAGACAGGATGGTTTCATCTAGAGTTTTTAAGTCGTATTTTAAAGCATCAGCATACATGCTACAGTTTCCTCCCCCAATCATGTCTGAAATGATTCCTGAGGAAAAACAAACAAACAAAAAAAGTCTTACAGCAAATTTTATTGTTTGAATGGTTTCATTAAAATGAGCCTACAATCAGGACTATTAAAGTTTCCAAATGAAAGTCTTCAGTTCTCACAGAGCAAAACACTCAAAGTCAACAAGCCTCTGAGGGTATCTGTATGTGCACTGCTGCCCCCTACAGGACAACCTGAGGACAAACCTCTGCTTAATCATTAATGATAAATTGGTAAATCTGCTCTACTCCAGCCAAAACAGACCAAACAATGTTAAACCCAAACCTGCAGGAACCAGCAATTGTATATGTTTATATCTTAACTGATCCACTTCACATCTACATTACATTGTATTGGTTTATCAGATAAAATACCAGTACATTGTATTGAACTTTGTGATTATTTTATATATTAAAAAAGGTGAAAATGACTTCTTTCGGGCACTACATGTAAAAAAACAACCAAACATAAAAACTAACATTGGAACGAGTTTGAACTAATCTGGCATCTGATACAAAAATGTAACTTTTGCATGTTTTCAGTTTTGTTTATGCAGGAAAAGAAAAGCGTCCCATCCGATCACAGTTCTTTACTGGACTCACAGATGCAACACAGACAGAAGTGTTGTGGGTCAAAACAACAGCAAACACAGCTGCTCACACGTCACGGTTCGGTTAGACACTGAGACAAAGACGACAGGGTTATGAGGTCAGAGGGGATTCTGGAAAAGGACTGCAGATGGACTACTGGCTCAGGTTGAACAAGGTGGATCTCCAAGCCTCCTCTTCATTCAGAACGTTGCTCCTTCTAGCTTAGCCTCCAACCAACTCAGCAGCACATCATCACCAGTGGGGGGAGGAAGAAAGAGGACACCTTACCATTGATGAAACTTAAGGTGACGTTGCCCTTGGCCTTCCAAACCAGCCATTGACCTCCTGTCTCTTCTAGAGGAGGGAGCTCTGACGAAGGGGAGGGGTACGGTTTTTGAGTTACTGTGTGCGCCCAGCGAGGGGCTAAATCTGGGTATGGAGCTGCTGGGATTGGTGCGGCTCACACGTGGCCCAGAACTGGCCAGCGTTTGGCCCAGATTCAGCCCAGATTTGGCCCGGCTCAAACACCAAAACCTGCATGTGACCAAACTGACTGACTAAGGAGCACAGGTCTCTGTAGGAGGTGGGGGGGTGTGGTGGTTGGACGGGGTGTTTTAGGAGGTTTTGTGCATGACCAGCAGGGGGTGCAAGCCTCAGTAAGGGACCAGGAAGAGGAGCTATGTGGGGGGGGGTTGAAGAGAAAAATAAAAAGTTTCAACTATGAAAATAAAGATTTTATTTATTAATAAATGACAGAAAACACCTGATTGCTGCTGCTTGGATGTGTGATATAATTTTTAAAAAGTTAACCAATCAGAATACAGTTCCAAATGAATCAGGTATTTTCAATGCTTTTATATACTAGACTGGGTTCACTTAGGCTATGATGATGAACTGCATTAGTTAAATGAAATAAAGAGGACAGCCTTTTATTTAATACATGCAGAACTACATTTGAGCAGGACGTCTTTCCACCAAGTTAAAGCTCCAACATTCAAACTCTGCGAATGCTAATGAGTGAACATTTATGACAAGCCACGCGTTACCTTGTTTCCCTAAACGAACTGCTACATAGCCTGCTAGCACACCAACATACCCTCAGTTACTCATGAAACTATAAGCAATGTGTTAGCGCATGTTGGATTCCAGTCCTTGATCCAAAGACACAGCAGGGCCTTCTCACCATCCTCCCTCCGCACCATGCAGCTCAGCCTGCGGCATCACAAGCTGAGCTGCAGGGTGAGTCGGGGCTCACGTTTAAGAGCGATGGCGACGTGTTTAAACGCCCTGGGAGCAAAGAAGGAAACCGCAACGTTAGGGTGACGTTTCTGTTGCAGATGGGGATTCAGCACCAAACAGCCTCTGGTTCTCTCCATGACAATTTACAGCATCAGACCTGGGAATAAACCTCATCTCCGGGCAGAGCTGAGACTTTTACTGCTTAAAAAAAACAACAACGATATTTCAGCTCTTTTTCAAGCAGTTTGCACACCGTGTTAACAAGCAGCATCAGGAAAAGCACCTTGCAGGATCTTGTAATACGTCAAGAAGATGGAAGCAAGTTGCTGGGAGAACTAAGACCAATACACTAGCTCATTCAGACCGATCTGAAAAGTGAATGTATTCTAGATTCATCTAGATAAGCTTATGTCAGAGATTAAGCATAATTAATTTACTGAAGTGCGAAGGAGACTTTTAGTCTATAACCCAAGTCTGATTCGAGCATTGGTTGGACCATCAGCCTAATGATGTGACAGCAAAGCAAATGAAAAGTGGAGGGAAAAGGAGGGAAGGGGAGATTCTGACAGGAGGGAGGTGGGAGTTTACATCGAGGCAAGAGGCGTGGGGGTAAAAAGTGAGGATGAAATAAAGTGAAAAATGGTTTTGTTTACCAAAAATGCCCTCTGTCAGTCATGGAATAGAGTAGACAAAGAACAAAAAAAAAAAAAAAAAAGGAAAAAAAAGAGAGAAAAGAAAGAATGAAACAGTGAAAGACTGATACATGGTCAACCACAAAGTAACAAAAAAGGTACTTCACTTTATTTTCTTGAGAATAAACACAGAGTATCGACTTCCTGGAACATCAACGGCAGAAAGGAAAAGAGGAACAGTTCATAGTGGCTGACAGTGAGGATGTGTGAGGTACCAGAGGACTCTGGGTCTTTTCTCCTTTTCCAGAATCCCTATCAGGATCAACTCTACCAAACAAGTGTGTACACCGGCGCAGAAGGGAAGGGAGGTGGGAAATAACTAACCGGATAACCTCTCACTTGTCAAAATTCAGCACTTTACACATCAAATCTGTGTTTAAGCCGACAGCTCAGGCTAAAAACGATTCATAAACACAGCAACGGTTACAGAGGAAATCAAGGAGTGATGGAGGCGAGTTCAGTCCAGGGAGTTTTGGTTTGATTTACGATTAACACATTTTTTCCTGACTTGGTAAATCGATTTCTTCTTCTTCGTAATATAGTTTGATTGGACAAAAAGAGTCACAGTGCCTATGGTTCCCCTCTGGGGATTTAGCTTTTTGTCGATTCCAATTAGATTGAACGGCTTAAAAACAAATCACGTACATCACAAAGTTATACAACTATACTACACTTACTCTGACAGTACTAGGACTGTCGGTAAAGTAGTTTCAAAGAATAGGTTTAAACTGTCCTATCATTATGCTGAATATGGATTCATATGTACTTGTAAACAATCCCTTAAACAATCATAGCAGCTCTAAATAAGGTTTGGCTGATCAACATTTTGACAAGTTAATGCATTACCCGGTAATAAACACACAGAGTGGACACAAAGGGTCACTGTGGAGAACATGCATCGTGTGCCAGTCGTTCTGGAAAAATCATGCCTCATCCATCCAAACAGGAAGTACAGCCTGTGGGATACTTCCAAGACACTTCCATCTTTAAACAGCGACATGTTTAAGCCTCTTTCTGGCACGACTCCCTAGCTGACAGAGTGCAGTGAGACTTCACACAGAACCAAATTAGAACCCTTACAGAAACTTAAAACACTACGTGGGTTTCTCATCCGTTCGGTTTAGCCAAACACCGCTTCTAGTGGCCTGTCTCATTCATAAACTCGGAGCCTTTTTGCTCTCTTCCAGACCTGGCCCTGAGTGAACCTACCTTCTGCCACGCCCCATGGGTACTGGCGACCTCTGACCTTCTTGCCGTTCACCTCTACAACCACATTGCTGCCAACCACAGCCAAAGGCATCTTTTCCTAAAAGGAGAGAACGAAAAACAGCGGCATACAAAAAAAAAAAAAAAAAAAAGTTGATTTCAGAATTTACAATCTTGCAAGGTTACTTGATTCCTTCAACTGGCCAAACTGGGAATGTCTTTGGGTTTGGACACAGTGAAAGCTCATGAAACACATCTGAACATAATCTTTTCTGCATGAGGATGACGGCAACGCAAAGTGGAAAACGCAGCCTGCTGTACGCCGGCCTCCATCCGGCGAAGGCTCCACATGTTCCACAATTTGACGTGCAGATGGGAGTGACTACAGCCTGTTTTGTTCTCTATTTAGTGATATTGTAAGTCGACTGGTCAAACAGGTGGGTGTTACGTCATTAATATTTCTCTACTCTATGTTTCTAGTAAAGTAATCATAATGTATATGATTAGTGTATTTTCATATTGAAATGACTGAGTGTTGTGCGTTTTCGCAAATGTGACCTATAGGTTCCGTTTTGCACTATAAAATATTTATGTGGTATTTTATGTGATGGGAGCAGTAATGGCTCCATAAATCTAGAACATGTTCTGACCTCATATGACACTGGAACGAAATCAGGAAACTAAGAGGAGGGAAGGCGTTTGAGTCTTTATATTGTGGAGACGTTTGGGAGCTGCAGATGCCGAGAAAGTGTGTTTGATCTTTAGCAACCAAAGAGCTCAAAACCTACATTTTAAACCACTATTATTCATGATTGCCTAAATGGAGTGGGAGTCACTCGTATGCTGAAAATAAATATCCGCATATGATGATGTAAAGAAGAGAGCTGGTCAAAACAGTCCGCCACAGTTTTAACCAAGGCCTGTGTATGTTAGGATTAAACACTTAAATCATTCAAGAAGGAACACAGCTTGGGTTGATAACAGCAGTCTAACTAGTTTTGGACTAATTTTTGCATCAACACCACATCTCACAAAAATTTAAACCAATTTTGTTACTTACTGAACTCTTTAAATATTTTTGTCACCATGGTGCTTCTAAATTTAATCAGGAGTCACAGTGATATGCAATAATGACCCAACAATAACAACAACTACCTTGATCTTTCGTATGAGCTTGTTGTCCTCGTCGTCCTCGGTGTCGGGGAACTCATAAATCTTTATTTTGTGCTCCTGAATCTCTTTCATGATCTGCAATCGAGTGAGCAACTCAGAATCAAAGATATGAGACCCAAAGACAATGAAATACAGTACAAAGCTTAAATTGGTTAAAAGTCAGAATAAAGACAGTTTTGAAATTTTCAGGAACATTTTGTGATTTATTAGAAAGCGTTTCCTTGAGACATAAATAGTTTGACTTAATTTTCCTCTGACTTAGAGGTAAATAATCAATGAAGGACATCTTTTTAAAACCAGGATCTTAAGCCAAACACACAAACAAACACACCTTACAGCAGCAGTCTTATGAACAAGCAGACTATTAAGCACAAGGCTCTACCTGTCCAACACCACCATCTAGCTGTGAATTTTAAAAATCAAAAGACTTCATCGGTATGAAACTGTTCAAAAACACTCCTCGTTTTCTAACGATATGACAAAAATACTAAGCTTGAGCTGTTTTGTAACAGCATAAATATCTTTTGGACTTAAATTGTGGTAAATGATGTTTAATACCAAGTAATATATCACAAACACAAACCTGCTTTTTAAACAGCTGACACTCCTCGGGGGTCAGTGTGTCTGCTTTCGCAATAAGAGGAATGACGTTGACTTTGTCGTGGAGCCTCTTCATGAATTCAATATCCAGAGGCTTTAAACTGAAGAAGTGGAGAGTGGATTAAAGTCAAAAGGAGATAATTAACATACCGACCTTCGTTCATTCAAATGTGTCAGATTGTATATGCAAGTTTAACTCCTTGTATTAAGTTATATTTACTGATTTTTGTTCATTAATTAACTTTGAAGATTTATAGGCAGAGCTGTAAAAGGCATTTCAACTGCTCAGATATCTGCACAGTGAGAATACATGGCACCCATAATAATCTACTAAATATTCTGTGACTCAACTCTGTGAGTGACTAATTATTACGCTCTGCACAGAACATTAAATATCACAGGATGATGACAAGCACATGAGGTTTAAGGAGGTTCTTTGGATGTAACCAAAGCAGTGAGGATTTTCTGGAACTATCCTGTTAACATTTAATGTTATTACTAATGTGTAGTAATTGGTAATATTCTGTTAATTTAGTCTGTCAAGGCATGTCTTTGGTCCACAAAATCTAGAACTGAATTCAAACGGATTGCAAGATGGCGCTGAGTAGCGCAGGTGGTGGCCAGATGAGGGTTTTGGTGACATTGGGATGTTTCAGCGATCGCTCGAGGACGAGTGCTTAAGAGGAAACGGCTCTGCTTTGGATCAGAGCTGGAGGAACTGCGTTGCACATGCACAAGAAAGTGTGTGACATCATTCTTCATAATTTTTTTTGTTTATATATATATATATATATATATATATATATATATATATATATATATATATATATATATATATATATATATATATATAGTCAACATAAAGCTTTATCTTTCTACAGTTTTTGTCTAATTTGATTTGTTGCTTTGAACCAATGGAAACACACTTCTCATATGTGACTGGTAGATTCTTCTCTTTGACAAGTGTGACAATAATAGAGTAGTAAAAAGTCTGTACAAAAAAAAAAATGCTTCTGCAGAAGCCCTTTAAAGGGCAGCTGGAGCAGAATGAGCTCCAAATGAGAATCAGCTCTGTAGTCTGGAGCTCGAGTCTGAAGATTCAGGCTCAATTAAATGCTGAGCTGCCACATTCATCAGTGAACTTTACTTGAAGTCAGCAGCAGCACTGTCAGGCAGTGTTACTTGCAGTAAAAAATAAATCCACATTAATGAATCTAAACCTTCCTACTCGTTGCACCACTTTGCAAAGAAGTTGCAGTCCAGTGGGTCGCCAGCAGAGGGCAACAGAGAACAGAAAATTAGACCAAAACAAAAGAAGAGAACAAACAAGCTGTCTGTCCCCTGCAGGGTCTTCACTACTGAATGTCAAATAAGTCTTCTGCTTAGTTGTGTCGCCTGACACGATGAACTCAGAGAGCTGGGTGTAGGAAGGCAAATATGTGCGCCATTACAGTGAAGACAATTGTATATGATTAAACAGGCAGTAAACAGTGGAGTCTGTATGGATGCAGCTATTTCTATTTACGCAATTAAACAATGCCTGATTTGTGTGTGTGTTCAACTGTGGAAGCTCGTGCAAAAACAGCCACAACAGACAAGATGTGTGCAGCAGACATAAAGGAGACCTAGATAAAGTTTGTGTCCTGCTGTTCCAAAAGCGATTTGAGTGTAAGCAGCTCTAGATAAAACAGGAGTCAGGTTGTCTGTGCTCAGACTTAAGGGAGACAAGATATTGAGTGTTCAAGAATTTCTGTGATTTAGAACTCATAAATTAGCTGAAAAACACTGGCGGTGATTTAAGAAACCACCAATAAAACCCATTTCAGCCAGACAAAATTTCATCCGCTGATGGAACCTTTTCTGGAAATCTACCCACTGGAAGACGGTCGAGCCTGGAAACGCGCCTGGATGGAGCTTACCTCTAAAACAAGATTTATACGCTTTCAAATTTTACAGCTTTCTGTGAATTGAGGGGAGGTGGGAGCGGCTCTGGAGTGTGTTTCAGCTGTTTGGCAGACAAGATTTAAAAGGGGAAAGGCGGCTGCTTTGAAACTGCACTTTCGTCAACGTCTCTGAAGTTACAGAGACATTTACAGGGTATGTTGAAAAAAATGAACCTGATTATTTACAATTTTGTCAGTCTGTACAACATAGGAACATATATCTAGGACAGAAAGATAGCTACTTGTGTGCGTTTCTACAGTTTTTAAAGTGCAGGAGTTATTTTGCATGCACTCTCATAATCCCATTGTTAAAAGCTGCACAAACTGAGTAATTTAATTAAGCAGCAATGCATGGTCTATTTTCTCTGCATTATTGCAGAGAGTTAATCTACATGTTGAAAAATTCTGCCAGTTTAACAGACAGGAACATGTATGACACACTGGGGCTGCTGCCATTCAAATACTTACATATTAATGCAAATTACACACCTGGCAGGAGATTAAACTCCAGAGATTTATTCACACTCCAGGGATCATTCAAATCCCTCCTTAAAGCCAAAGTGGATAGATGGATTTAAAGTTGTACAAATCCACAGCTGCCCACACACACACAGGTTTCAAGATGACAGAAGAAGGCGTTTGTCTGCCTTTGTGAGCATCTATGACTCTCCGTTCTAATTGGCTGATTCAGTGATGGTGAGTGGCTCTTTTCTGAGCATGTGCAGAAGTAGGTTATATAATAACCTTTGTGGGTCAAACCTTGGCTGACTGCCTCATCATCTGTAACACAGGGAGGTGCAAACATTCCCTACGTCCGTCCGTGCGATGGTGCCCGGACGGATAACACGGTGGCCATATTGAAATCATTTCCTCCAAATAAAAGTCTCAGATCAGCTCATATTTCATGCTGTACTCACCCGTGTCCAGAAGGCGCTATGAAATACAGGCAGCAGTGAACTCTGTTGTCCGGCATGGATCTACGGTTCACCCTCGACTCTGCGTTCAGGAAGTCCTCAAACTTGCTGTCGATATAATTTATGACGGGCTGCCAGCTGGCGAGATGGAGGAAACGGATCAGAGAGGAAGACTGGAAAAGGTGAAAACGTGCGACTGTCGTCATTTCGTACCAATTGCTGTTGTCCACTGCATCTCCAAAACCCGGCGTGTCCACGATGGTTAGCGTCAGCTGGACGCCGCCTTCCTTGATCAAAACTTTAGACTGCTCTACCTAAAACACACAAACACACACTTGTGAATAAATGTGACCGCACTGACGATAATCTACAGACTTCCTACCCCTCTGTCTTAGGGCTACAGACAATCAACAGCAAGGAAAATTGGTTTATTTGGTCAATGTACCAATGTTAGTGATGCAGTGCAGGATTGTGGAGGGTTTAATTGAAGCAGAGGTGAAGTCAGTGGTGTCGCCGTTTCTTTTTTAAGGTGTCGAAGGGTAAGTGAAATATATATTACACAACATTGGTTGATGTACGTTATCGGCCAAAACAATAATATTATATCAAAATCAGATATCAAAAATGGACAAAATTAGGGCACTCCCAATGAATACTGAGCTGAGAGTAGGCGGTGGTCCAATATCCATAATTCAATGAAAAGGTGGAAGGAGAGACGAAAGGACAGATGAGGAAGAACACGGATGGAGGGTTGGCCAACCTCCATTGGCCAACCCTCCAATCTTCATCCATCTCCAACGATGGATGGAGAGATGGGAAGGAAACACCATTTAGACATGGACACAAAGTCTGGAAATGCACATATTTTTCCATACTAATCCAGACTTTGTAAACCCTTAAATCAAATTCTCTACTTTTCGTAGGAACATTGATGGCATGCATATTTACTTGAAGGATGTGTATTCGGGAGTTAACAGTATTTTGAGGATTTGGAGTCAATCAACGAAGCCCTTTTGAGAGGTGAGAAATATTATCTGTTCTGTAAAACAAAATTAAAAGCTGTTTCCAATTCACGTTTATTCAAGGTGACACATGATTCAAGTTATTTTCTCTAATTAAAAGCGGTTAGCAGCACGAGAAGGCAACTTTGTTTGGATTTTGTTCTGTTTAGACATGTGTTTCATAGCAGACATTCTGGACATGCACTCTCACAGCTGGATATGAGAAAAGCGGAGAAGTGTTTGTCCAGAGAGCCGAGGAGAGCGCCGTCCAAATACTACAGTTTGGAAACTTGCCGTCCTGTTCGCAGCCAGTTAAAAAGGCAGAAGTCTGGCTGACTCATTTTTACTTAAAATCTAAATCATGTTTATTCGACTGTATCCAAACTGAAGACAATGAAAAACAATGTGTAAGAAACTCTTCAACATGCTGAGGCATTTCCTAGATCTGAAAACCAACTGCTGAATTCCCAGACTGCCTTTCTAAGCTAGCATCCAGTTTGGGAAATGGCTTGAAAATACTTGCACACAATTAGCATTTTCACATACACTTCTGTGGAAGATTCACAGAGGAAAAAACAAAAAACAAAAAAAAAAAACAGAGCTTACTCCGGAGGAGAGCAGTCTGGATGCTGGATTTATACATTATACACTTCCACATGAAACAGTAACTGCTTCCCATTGGCCGTAACTGTCTCCCATTGGACAGTTACGGCATGGATTATTATGTTTCACCTAGCAATGAGTTTTTAACCACAACTCCTGCTCACCAGTGGATTGGTCACCCAAGTGTCCAAGCTTTAACCCTATTAATAGTTGGTGGAATGTGCTGTAGAAGAATTTGTGCCGAGATCCGCCTCTCACGTCTTCTCTACAAGACACTGCTGAAAAATAAATGAAATGGATGGAAATAAATGATATTTCAGAGACCTACTGCCTCAATGACAGTGTAATCAAAGCAAAAGGCAGTCCAATTAAGTCTAAGGTTGTGTTACTTTTTTAGGATAGGCGGAGAAACAGGTGGGCAATGACTGATCTCCAAAAGCATTTTTTCTTAAATATTAGATTTTACTAAAAGTGCACAGTTACATTATGACTAATATGCAATAGTGACCTTATTTAGTTTAAGTGAAATTGTTAACTCCATTATTAGCTTTATTGTACCATAGTACACTCAGTCAGAAAAAGTAAAAAAAAACTAATTAAGTAAACTAATGTTAGAAAATGGATTGATTCTTGCAAGTGGCCTCAGGTTGAAACAGAAAAGCTGCTCCTCAGTCACACAGATTCTTTGTTGCTTTTTCGCTGCCTTGCATACTTTCACAGGCCCATCTGGTTATTTTCAGATCACCCTTTAAACTTGAACTACGGCCTTTTAACTCCAACACAAACATTCTTGGGTTTCCACAAACCCTGAGATAATCTGTCGGACTTTATAACTGAGCATATATATCACGCACCGCAGTCATTTGACATATCTGAGTTTGACTGATCACACGTCATGTGTGTTCAAATGAACGTGTTTGTGCGTGAAATGTCAGCCGTCCCGAAACCAAATCGGCTATTTCAACCGTTTCCGTAAGGGAAAACAGATTGGGAGAAAGCCTCAAAAATTTCCCCTCAGGCCCTAAAGCATCATTTAAAAAGAAATCTGATCCGCGAGCGACAAAACATGGTAGACTTTTCTGTAATATAAATACTCTGAGCCGGTCAGCCTCAGACCACAGAGGCCTTTTCCAACACGCCTGCAGACACCAACTCCTACTTGGAGGGGAGAACATAAACCCACGCCACAGTCACAGCGTGCATGGGGAGAGGGAGGTTAAGGTTCTTTAGTCAAAGACAATGAATGCAGCATTGTTCTCATGCACTGACTTGACTGTGATAAAGCTGCTATGCTGAAGAGATGCAAAGGCAAATGTCATCTACCATCCCTTTGTACAGCAGGTCATATTTTAGATATGGCAGCTGCTTGAACACTAAACACAACTTTCTCTGTTTCGGTAAAATGAGAAGTTATGATTCACTGCAGTGCAAAACTTGAAAATGAATTAAATTAAAGGCAGCCATCTCCACTCAGTCAAACAATAAGAGAATGGGAAAGCACAGTGGGTCTCAATTATGAACAACAGGCGCAGATATCGGGTGTGGTAATGGTTGTAGGACCAATGACTGATGAATCTGTGGGAACACTGGCTGATCCCAGCGCACACTCAAATATCCAACATATCTGGAGGCAGATTTACATGTAAAGGTTCCTGATTAGATTTAACGGCCACGTACACAGAATGTGATACAAATGAATGAAGTTAATAAATGTTTTTCTTACATTTTTACTGACAGCATCTCAATAGACAAATGAAGTCTCTGCAGTATTGTATATATTTTAAAAGCCATATCTAGCATGCTGTGTTTATAATGTCCTATAGCTACTGTGCTTCCTCCCACTTTGAGTTTTTTATTTGCTTTTCTGATTGGTTCTAAACTAAGATGTAGCATGAAATTTTAAAAGTAAAACATCGTATTTATTTTCAGTTGTGCTCCTTGTTGGATCATTTTCATTTAAATCATTTGCTAAGGAGAAAGAGCCAAGCAGCTGAAGGGACCTCAGAAAATGTGAAGAATTACAGCTGGGCTTGTAATTTGGATTAAACGGTGCTTTAGATACCACAAACTGATTCTTTCTGAACAATCACACAGTGCAGCCGAGTTTTCTCACTCACCAACCCACACAGAGGCACTTCTAATCAGCTGAGCAGCAAACTGAATAGCATCCTTTCAGAGAAGGAAAAGCTGTGGGGCCTGTGTGTGTGTTTGTGTGGGTGATACTTGTTTGTGTTTAGGTCTGAAGACAACGCAGTGCTGGTGTAAAAAAAAGTGTAAATTAGAGTTGAAGTTCTTTTACAAACAGGATTTACGAGAGTGTGGGCGGGGCGTTTGAGATTGGCCCACAGGATTTATTAACCACACAGGGGTGGGTTTTCAGCTTTAAGGCGAGGGCTGATGAAGGATTGACAGAATGGTGTGATGGTTCGTGAGAACATTTCAGCCCTTAAAGTGACCCACAGAAACCTCATAGGGATATGAGGGATCTCCGACCAGATGCCACGTTTTCTTTTTAAATCCTGTCGCATCTTATAAACGTATCATTGCCAATACCTTCTGACAGACACTAGGCTATACCAGGTTTGATGTCTTCCTCATCCATCATTGCTTCTTCATCCCCTTTCTCCAAATTCCTTCACTTTCCTTTTGCTTCTATTGTCGTCTTCCACTTCCTGGTGGTTTTCTCCCAAAATTCCTTAACTTGTTCCTTTTAACAAATTGCTTCTCTTCCTTCTTTCTCCATCCTTTCTTCCAACAGCAGCCTGCCTCCTCCTCTTCAGTTTGTCATAACCATAAAAGGACACAACTGAACCTTGTGGCAGTTTTCCTCTTAGTTCCTCCATCCTCCTTTGCCCCAACTGTTTCTGATTCTGCAGCCTCTCTGTGTAAAATGCAGTGCACAAAAACTCAGATTTTGCCTTCCACCTACTTTACCTGCTTAACTCCAGGTCCCTTCGAAATTTTAAAAGCTGGGCTAATTTTTTTATATACCCTAACATTTGATAGCTGAATTCAGGTATGTCGGTTTAACTGGATGCTGCACGTTCTAGTGCTTTTGTTGAGTCTCACCTGGCTGCACAGCAACGTTTTTGTCAAATGTTTACTTTTCGGTTTCACAAACCTTTATATTCCCCAGAAGTTTCCAAGAATGATCTCAAAGGTTCTTATACTTTTAAGCTTCTTAACCTACATTTAAGGCCAAAATTATTCAGTCGAAAATAAAATCACATTACGTTTGTTTATTTTCTTGTGGCCCTACTTGAGGTAAAGTTCCTCCAGCTTCACTTAGTAACTTTCTTTAAGTAAAAACTTTGTTCTGAATCTCAACCACCGACTCCGACCAAAACCATCTGCCTTCCAGCCGAAACAGCTGGTTGAGCTGAGATTCATCCGTCATCCAAGCCTGTAGATGGGCTCTGGAACCAAACGCAGAGGTCCAACCACTTTTGAGTAAAAGACAGCCTGAATTCAGGCCACAGTAATCCTCAACATTAGCACTTTTGTCTTTTAGGTTTATTAAATCACTGATTTTGCTATTATGAGACTGATTTTTGACAGATCGCAAAACTGACTGGTTTATATAAAAAAGATCTGAAATAGTCTGACTATGTTAGCTTGGTTGAGCTGATGGTCTGCACGGTTTCATTTAAAAAAAAAAAATATATATATATATATATAGTTCTTAAAGTCAATTGTGTCTCAACTAATCAAACATGCAACAATATCTTTTTACCATTTTGGGCTAGTGAGCCAGAAAAACCAACCGGGACCTTTAGCTTAGTAACTATAGGAGTCTCCTTTCAGAGCTGATCTTTTAACCCTCACCACATTAAGTCTCTCCCATCTTTTAAAGACAGAATTACTGGAAACAAAGCTGTCAGAAATGTCTGTTGTCTTTGACCTTTTCATACTCCCTGACTCGACATTACGTTATCCAGTTGCTGCAGGCAAAAACCACACAAAACGTCTGCGAAGACTCTGTCACAACTCAGGAATGTATGGTGCCGACATTTTTGCAGATATCCAACTCATCATTCCTATATCTGTGGTCACTTTTATGGAGGAGGATTGAATTCCTTCTATATAAAGACAAATTAAAGAACAACTAAATGAAACATTTTACATTTACATCACAAAAAACGTGCATCAGAGTAGTTTGAATTCGTGGTAGGGCTTTCAAATTAAGTCATAAATTATGCCCTTTGTAATGTTGCGCTGATAAACATCTGGAAAACTTGGCAGCTGTAAAGTCTGGCTTGGACGTGCTGGTGCATTCCTTCAACTTTGGTTGGTTTATTTTTGATCCCCACACTCGACAACCAGCGACTCAGATTGTTGTCCATCAAAATACTGCAACCTCAACCACAAGCTGGGTTGAGGTTTTTTTTTTTTTGTTTTGTTTTGTTTTGCAAAGTCCATTTTTATGATGCTTTTAAAGCTTTTAAGAGACCACAAGAAATGCGGTTTTAATCCGTGCCTCATAAATATTTAGACCAAAATAATGTTAAAAAGCTTGGCTGGATTAACTGATCTGAGCTTCACAGCTTTATCTGGTAGTTTTGGCAGGAGACAGAGTTTGAGGAAAAAATGAATGCTGGCATATCCAAAACGCCTGTTTTATTAGGGTTCAAAAATGAAGAAATGAAAAATATTTCCATGCACCATGGGGTAAAAAGTAATCTTTAACCGAATTAATCAGAAAATAGGCTAGACTGCTGTGTCAGTCACTTCAATTAAATAAACTTTATAGGGCACTTTTTAAATGGTCAAGTATAACACAACGTGCTTTGCAGAGCTTAAAAACAAAAAGAGAAAAAAACAAAAACACTGGAAACACATTAAAAACGATCAATGAGAAAGAAAAGATAATGTCAAAGATTTGGATTTTGCAGAAATAACTTGTTATAAGAATAACAGTTTAAAATATCTAAGCTAAATTTAGGTTTGTATGTGAAGAAATTTGATTTTGAACAAAACTAAAAACTGTCCTAATAGTTTCAAACCGGCCTGATAAAAACCAGACCCTTGCACAATTTTCTTCATATAGAGTCTGGAGCATTCCTGGAGGCATGGACTGTGTTGAGGTTTTAAATTTTACCCAATTGTTAACGTTTTCCTGTGATTAACTAATGCGCCAGTTCAATGCCAAGTGGCTTACCTGAAATTGCATGCGCTGTAAACAAGCATCCTCCACTGCGCAGAGAGAAGTACTGATCCAAACGAGGCGGCTGTTAATGTTAATTAAATATTTGGAAGCGTGGCCAACATGGACTCAACGACTTTGTTCACTTCCTCCACTGCCACTGCTAAAACTACAGGCAGATTAAAATTCTAGCACGGAAAATCAACGTCATGATTCACAACTTCTCCTCCTCTTTCCTTATTGGCCTGGTATAAAGTCTACCGGAGAGAATCCGAGTGTAGGGGAGGAAGTCCAGACCGTGCTGGAAGCAATCATTTTTTATTTTTTTTTAGTAGAACTGCAGAGTAAGGTAATGGCCAGAGTAGAACCAAAAAGACCAACTTTTTAAAACTAAATGTTGAAGGAAAATCTGCTTTCCACATTCACAGTCCTCACATCTGTGTTTGTTTCTGTATCAGGAATTCATTCAGAGAACTCATCATCTATCAACGAACAAACCCAAGCAAAAAAAGAAAAAAAAAGAAAAAGCAATTAACCACAACAGAAAAAGATTAATGAGCTACTGCTGCTGACATCTGCAAAACCAACTCTACGATGAAACGCTGAAGTGAGCTGCGATTTGGAATCGAGCTAATCCAACAGCAAACTGAGCTCACCTGCACAGTCTTCTTTATGCGCTGCGACGGTCCAGGGTAATCCTTGGAGTACAGGTCAGTCAGGAACAGAGAGTTGATGAGAGTGGATTTACCGAGACCAGACTCACCTGAGGACAAAAAGTAAAGAATCAACAAGGATTCTGCTGTTACAATGATGGAACTACAGCTGACTGTTCAATTCTCTGACTAGATGTGCATGCACTGCACACACATTTAGTGACCTTTGGGAAATGGGTTGCAACACAGAAAATAAAACTGGATGCATTGTGTGAGGGGGAAAAAGGTCAGGACCTCATCTGCCAGTACAAAAAGCTCCCAGATAGAGGAAATAAAACGTTTCCTCTCTACTTCGCCTCGGGGAGATTCCCTTCTTCAACATTATCATTTATCCACTCTCTCTGTCCATCTCTCTGAATGCCTTCTTTATAAATAAATCTAAATATTTCTGTTCTCACTGTATAAACTTTCCACTCCCACTGGTGACAAAAACACAGAAGATGAAGAACCGCAACAAACATTTATTTGACAAAGTGCATTTAATCCAAGCGTACACATCACATATGCTTTTTCTCTCTCACACACACACACACACACACACACACACACACACACACACACTTCATCTTTGAGGCTCATGTCTCAAAGATGAAGAGTAAAACTAAAGAGGAGGGAAGTCTGTCTGACAGGGCAGTCTCTGCAGAAGATATCTGATGATATCAAAACATAATTATCTTTTGTCAAAGTCAAAACTTTTTGAGATTAGCAACATGTTTTCCATTTGTGAAAGAAAAACAAAAAGATTTCCAATGCTTTGTTACCGCAAGGATCACCGGAGAATAAGAATACAAAGCCATGAAATATGTACCAGTCAGTTTTGTGCTCGTTTCCAATTTTGTGTTTGGTTTTAGATTCATCTGATTTATTGTCTTCCACCTATCAGATCGGATCACGAAGCAACAGGTTGGGAAGGGAAACCCGGACAACTCAGTTACTCTCCAGCTCATTCTGGAAAATTCAAGGCATTCCCAGGCTACCCAATTCTGAATCTGCCCCAGTATCTCCTCCCAGTTCAGATTTTATGTTGTGTATTTTTTCTTAGGAATGCACCACAACACTAAGATTTTCTTCTCCAATTCTTTCAAAAAAAAAAAAAAAAATTCTTTAAGTTTCTGATAAACTGGAATCAAAAGTGTAGCATCACATAATTTTTTTTTCTCAAAAAAGCTTTTTGAATTCGTAAATCCATCTCCTTATTTTACCCACTCAATGCCGACAGTGTTCATACTTTGTTAAAGAATAAACAAAAATGTTCCCATGGCTCTTTCCCATTGTGTCCTTTATTGCTCTTTGAAACTTTGCACAACTAGATATGAAAAGTGTGTTTTTTTTTAAATTTTTTTATAAAAAAATATTCACTTGGAACAAACTGCATTATGAATCCCCATCTGGGAAACTTTGCATTGACCTCCAGCTTCAAGACAGGATGCCAAAGGAGATCATACTTTCTGCAGACATACTTGGATTCAAACATATGCGCAAAGCTGCTTTCAGCACTTATAAATATAAAAAAAATAAAATCAGTACAGCGCTGGCAAGCTGCATGCAGCATGAAGGAACTAAGCTAGGAGTTTTCCTGTTTCTAAATGATAATCAGATGTTGCTTGAATAACTTCAGATTGATCAGCACTTTTCTTAAACTTCAGAGTCTGTGTGATGAGCTATACTGGAAGCTTTGGCTGTTGAGATCTGCAGTAAGCAGTGAAATATACAAAGTCACCCAGTTCTGTACAAATATTTGCCTTTCACCATTTCCTTATGGGCATACTTCTTTTTTGGACGCATTTTTTTTCCTCTTAGACACGCCCTTGAATTGAACAGGGCTTCCTTTATATTGACTGCGGGACATCTGGATGTTTAATCAGACTATGAAAACTTGGTGGATTTGTGTTTTTCCCCCCGCCGCCTTCAACTCTCAGCCGGTGCCCAGAGTGTGTTTGCACAGCTATGGATGATATTCTGTCACCGTCTGAGTGATGAACATGCTGCTTCTCCCACAGTCTCTCCCAAGAGGAGATGAACAACTCATCAATTACAGACTATTTGGAGATCCAGGTCCAGCATCCACGTGTCCACAGAGACCATTTTGGTGGGATGGTGTCACTTCTGATGCTATCTCGACTAAAACAAACAGCAGGAAATGAAGCGTCTCAGTCTGTTCTGACACTGTTGCTATCCGAGAGATTTGCGATGGACAAACCAAAGTAGTGCATGGGAAATAATTTTTACAAAGAATAATCTGATGAGTTGGGAGTATATTTGTAATCAGCCCACATTGCTATGATGCCTCTAAATGAAATCCAGAGGAACTAATTCCCTTCAGGAGTTGGTTTGCGTGTAACTCAGCTTCCTGTAAAGCCAGATGTTCTGTGAGGTTTCATCAATGTAGAAAGGAACACAGCAGGAAGTTGTGAGAAGTTAAGAGCTCGGTTAAGATATAAAACAATATCCCAAGCTTTCAACATCCCACCGATGTTTAATCCATCATCCAAAAAGCAGAAAGAGTATAACACCTATAAACATATCAGTAGAAACAAGGAGACCATTAATTAGAAAAACAACCAAGAAGTCAACTGAAACTCTGGAGGGGTTGCAGAGATCCAACCTGTTCACCAGGCAACTTTTCATTTAAGAGGTAGTCTTTTCATGAAAAGACTACCTTTTCATCAAAAGAAGAAGAAAGCTGCAAAACCATAAAGTTGTGTTTACGGTTTGTCAGGTAGATTTATGTTTTAAGGGCGACACACATCAGTACTAGTAGACTCATGACAAGCAAGGTATGTTTGTTAATTTAATTTATAACACCTCACAACACCAGCTGCTGTCAAAGTGCCACCCATCAAGATTTCATGACACTTTCGCACTTTGAAGCAGCAAAACCGCTGGAAAAAGAGAAAGAAAAATAATACTTTTGGCACTGATCCAGTGATCAGTATAGCAGCTGCTGACTGAAATCTTAACTCAGAAAGCTGATTTGAATTTCAAACTGTAGAGAAATCAAATTGGTCTCTGACTAAACACTAAAAGTTGCACAATGATGACATAATTAAAGCAGTTTCTTCAAGAAGCTGACAGCAGAGACTAAAGGATCGGTGGCTGTGGCTGAAAGGAGCTCATCAGTTCATATTGCTGGTTGAGAGACTCGCAGGGTGACGGAAGCACTGCGGGAGTCTAAACTCCCTCGGGGCGAGTAGTGTCCCAATTAGCCCCCTCTTGTTCAGCTTTAATTAGATATCGGTTCCACATGACAAGTGGAAGTGCACTGCCAGCTCTCTGTAAACAGACTAATGACCTGGATGCCGGTGATGGATGGTTGACCCTTCCAGCTCACTCATGCTGTTCATATTCCTTCTCTCTGAGTAACTTCAGCATTCTCTCCCATCTTCCGTCTACATTCCCTGAAGACAACTTCGGCTTTTTGTTTTTATTGCTGAAAAGATCTGTTTTAATTCTGCTTTGTGAAAGAGAATAGTGAATGTATGGCTGCACTGCAGTTCACTTAGATTTGTATCGACTTTTGTCACATCCAGAGGAAAGTCAAAATATAAAGTTGGTTGCTGGTCAGTGTTCAGGGAGACTGTGGTGCCAGCCAGCTTTCGGGGTATCTCACTGAAATTAACATAAAAACTGTAAGACTGGAATGTTATTACAGTTACGAAACCATAACAACTGTAAGGATTGTATGTATTTGTTTATTCAATAATCGTCATGACGATATTTAACAAGATAAGCACATGCTACATGTTTGTTTTCTAAAACCCTGTCGATACTTGTCGACTGTAAATGTCGTTATTCATCGCTTATGGCGTGGAGGCCTTACGGGATCAACTTGGTCTTAAGATGTCTTTACTCTTGTTTTGAAACATTGTTAAATGAGTCAGTATTTCTATGCTAGTTAGCCATGTG
The DNA here is from genome assembly GCF_000485575.1 of Poecilia formosa. Lineage (NCBI taxonomy): Eukaryota > Metazoa > Chordata > Actinopteri > Cyprinodontiformes > Poeciliidae > Poecilia > Poecilia formosa. The sequence continues at coordinate 348,221 of NW_006800036.1, forward strand.
GAGGTATTTTATCTGAAGTTTAAGCTCCCATGAGATTACTGTCATATCTACAGGCTTACTCAACATTTCTTTTATAAGACTTTGGCTCTTATTTTTAAGCTAATGAGTCCTTAGATTTTAAATATGAGAACTAAATGATGGATATCATTAGGAACTTAAAAGTGTTAAGACACAAGTGCCAAGTAGCATGGATTACGTAGGCCTACCATATGTATGTAAAGAAAACCAGGCATATAATCCCTGATAAACGTTTAAGCCAGATGGACTGAGCACAACAGGAAAAACAATCCAAGAAACGGTCACAGCGGGATTCCCATGAGATTCCTGACATTCCTCATTTTTCTCCTCATTTTGTCCTTGCCGCTATCGGTCAGGCCGGAGGCAGCAGCTGGCCCTCTAACATCCTGACAAACACACACACCTCTAACAGGCATGTGTGAAGTCAAAACCACAAACTGTGAAATGGGGCAACTAGGGAATACAGATGCTTAAAGAAAAAAGAAAAGAAAAACATCAGTCATGGTCGACAAGAGGAAATTTGTATTTGATAAACAGCAGACTGCTGGAGAAGATAACTGTCCATGGTAGCTGTTAAAGGGGAGTAGCTGAAACAGAGGGCAAAGGTTATTGTTTAGGGAAAAGATGAAGATCTCAGTCTCTGACAGATCCTATAAAAGAGCCAGAACCTAAATGAAACGGTCTCTGGATCCTTTCTTACTGCATCTTGGTGATCAAAAAGGCTGGCAGGGACCACAGACCACTTTTCTCTGACTTTATTATTCCTTTTAAAATTAGAGGGCAAGTGTTCTGGTGCGATCCACTGAGCCTGGGACTAAATCTGACAGAATCGGCACATGCTGGGTCAGAGCAGACATGTGCGTCTCAAAATAGAGGCTGAGAGAGAACGGGAGCAGAGCAGTGAAGAAGAATGAAGAAAACAAAGAGAGATTTGCCCGGAGTAATTTAACAGAGCATGCACGGACATGCAGAAATGCACAACCTCATTTTACCAAACACACATACACAGTTATGCACTCTGGCATATTAGTCTGGGAAGTGTGTTGAACCCAGAGGCAAAAGGGGAGACTTGGTGAGGAAGGTTGGTAAACAGGATGATGTCATGCTCTACAAATGGTTGACAGCAAACTAAAACCGATCTAGGAAGAATACTACGCTGCAAAATACTGAAGTTGACTTCATTCTGTCACTTAAATGGAGGAAGCACACTAGAGCTAGGAAAACTTGCAAAAAAAAAAAAAAATGTAGATGATACCACAGGAGTATTACTGAGAAACCTGAATGGTAAGTTGAGGATCTTTTTGTAACCACAAACAAGCCCATAACACATTATATAGGGGTGTGTGGGTATAACCAAACTAACACTTGTGCAATGTAACAAAGCACTCTTCCATGTATACCTCATTTATTTGGTACTTGTTAGCAAATCCACCTTTTTTGTTTGAGAGATTCTTGCTGGTCTAATAGGACAGATGACCCTAGTCTGGATTTGCATAAATCCAGCTTAATATTGAACTTGTTTAAAAGTAGTTTACTCCGATTTAACAGAAACTGCTATTTTACATAATTCTTTACTTCTGGCCCTAAAATCTTTTGCACAGTGGACCTACACCACGTTAAATCGTGACAACAAAACTAGGCTCAAGTTTCTTAGACTTTAGGTAAGAAACACGATAGTTACGTGTTCAAATTTCAGCTCTTTTTGTTTGCACAACCGTTTATTATTCGCCGACTCGACACCTGACACTTTGACTTGTCACAGCAGGAAAAGCACAGATTTCACCAATAGTAACTTCTTTCCATTTAGCCATCTCGGGTGATAAGCAGAGGCCCACAAGATTCTCACGTTACAATAAACTTGAGTAAAATACCCGTTTTTACTAGGTTATAAATCACAGACTACTTATTCTTAAACATGGGATTATACTTTTTTCGTTTTCTTTTTTCTTCTTTGCTCTTTCCTTTGGTTTATTGTATTTCCTTCCAATTCATGTAAAGCACTTTGAATTGCCTTGTTGCTGAAAATGTGCTATATAAATAAAAATTACCTTACCTTTCAGGATATCACAGTACAACAATTATTGCTGCCGTTGCAAAACTTTAACATACTGATTATTAGGGTTATAATAATGCAATAAATGTCATTTTGATTGAGGGTGTATTTCTTTCCAACAACCTTTAAGGTGGCATTACAACTTTCATGTTTTGAGATGTTAAAGACATGAATCTTCACATAGTTCTCCACTAAATCTACGTATATATTCTGAGAAGAAATCTCTACATTTCTCTTTTGACTCAATTTATTTTTCTCAGAGCAGAAGTTTACAGCAGCACATTATTCCCTCCCAGGAGGTGGTAGTGACAACTTAAATATATCGGAGTGAAATTAAGAGGTAAAGATTATCTAAAAAAACAAAACAAAAAAAACAAAACAAAACACCATGACCACCAGTGCTGCATATTTGTCCATAAGCCCAAAGCAGATAATCTTCACGGATGTCAAGACCTTAACCAGGCTATGCCTAGCTAGCAAAGCAGTAGCCTGCATGCAAAGTCATGGGAAAATACCTTTGGCAAGTGTTAAAATGGGCATTGGAAGCATTATGTGCCGAGTCTATGAAGCATTGGCATCTTTCAGAGTCTGTTTGCTCACAAACCCCCAGAACAAAGGAATCCTGTAGAAAATGTACACACTGTATTTCTTGCTGTACATAAACTTCTGTCATAATTATAAAAAGAAGAAGAAAAAAAAACTTCTGTGAAGTGAGCATGGTGCATCATTTATCTTTTACATCCCAGTACTTAAGAACTCGAGACAAAATTGATTCTTACTGTGACTGCAAGTTAATAGGAGTCAGTGTAGATCAGACTGTACGTTTTAGTTTGTCTGCTTCAGTCGGACTAAACTGACAGTTTAGACCAGGAAACACAGCTAACCACAGATCACCAAATGTCAGAGTGTCAGATGTTTTTTTTTTTTTTTTTTTTTTTCAGAATTACTTCTGTTAAAAATAGGAAATAGTTTTAGGAAGTGGCAGAATAATAATACTGCTTACAACATGCTAACAATAACCTAAAAAAATATCTCCGCCTCTCAAAAAGCCTCAGTTCTCAGACATGTAGCCATAAAATTCTCTAATTGTTTTTTTTAAATCTACAAAAATCTGATTATTCTTTTTCTGAAAACTGATTGAAGTGAATTTTGTTTTATCATGTACTAAATAGGAAATGTTAAAGCTGCCATTTAGCTAGTCGTGACGACAAAAGAGAAGAATCCATGTGGTCCAAAATACGTGACTAGGGTTGCATGATTAGAAAATCAAGTGACGGTGAAATTATTAGTAAATATTGTTCTGTATCAGTTGCTAATAATCCACATTTTCCCCCTCACTCTTCTCTTTCAAATTTTAAAGGGGGGTTATTATGTAAAATAAACTTTTTTTTTTAACTTTACATTATGTTATAATGTTATTCCCTCAAAAAAAAAAAAAAAAAAAAAGCATAACTGGAGTGTTGTTTTTAATCATTCATGCATGTTTAACAAATCCTTTAATCTCCCCCAGACTAGCAACAGCAGCAGTAAGCAAACACCTGGTGCAACTGTGAGCCTACTGAACTTATAATAAGGATGATTTTAGTTCAATGTTCTTCAGACGACGTAATGAAGGTGTAGTGTTTCAGCAGGAGCAGTAAATATACACAACACTGTGACACAGGTTTGCTTCCAATGTAGCACAGAACCCAGCATGTGACACTAAAAAAAGGACTTCATTAAAGTCTTAATATTTGTTTGAATTATTTCAGAAATTATGGTACTTCCCTTTGACACCAGGTATTTCAAGCAGATCACCGGGGCCACAATATTTCCCTCCTTACAGTATCTCGGAGAAAATTATCTGAAGATTCTGACTTGTGCTTTCAGAATGTTATGCAATGCAAGGTTGCCATATGATTGACTAATGTAATATTTACAAAATAAGAAGGAAATTGCTGCACATAACTAATCCTTGGAGATGGGTCTGAGGATGACTAAGTAGCCACATGATGAACAGTTGTAGAAACTTGGTGGTACTATGTCTGTGAGTGTGTGTGTGTGCGTGTGTGTTTTCAGCGCATCTGTTTAAGCCAGCAGATTAACTACACCAAAGCCAAGCCTCCCCCTTCATTCACTTCTTTCTGCAAGGTCAGTAGGCAAGACGGTCAATCCTAAGCCTGTCANAACAGAGCTTACTCCGGAGGAGAGCAGTCTGGATGCTGGATTTATACATTATACACTTCCACATGAAACAGTAACTGCTTCCCATTGGCCGTAACTGTCTCCCATTGGACAGTTACGGCATGGATTATTATGTTTCACCTAGCAATGAGTTTTTAACCACAACTCCTGCTCACCAGTGGATTGGTCACCCAAGTGTCCAAGCTTTAACCCTATTAATAGTTGGTGGAATGTGCTGTAGAAGAATTTGTGCCGAGATCCGCCTCTCACGTCTTCTCTACAAGACACTGCTGAAAAATAAATGAAATGGATGGAAATAAATGATATTTCAGAGACCTACTGCCTCAATGACAGTGTAATCAAAGCAAAAGGCAGTCCAATTAAGTCTAAGGTTGTGTTACTTTTTTAGGATAGGCGGAGAAACAGGTGGGCAATGACTGATCTCCAAAAGCATTTTTTCTTAAATATTAGATTTTACTAAAAGTGCACAGTTACATTATGACTAATATGCAATAGTGACCTTATTTAGTTTAAGTGAAATTGTTAACTCCATTATTAGCTTTATTGTACCATAGTACACTCAGTCAGAAAAAGTAAAAAAAAACTAATTAAGTAAACTAATGTTAGAAAATGGATTGATTCTTGCAAGTGGCCTCAGGTTGAAACAGAAAAGCTGCTCCTCAGTCACACAGATTCTTTGTTGCTTTTTCGCTGCCTTGCATACTTTCACAGGCCCATCTGGTTATTTTCAGATCACCCTTTAAACTTGAACTACGGCCTTTTAACTCCAACACAAACATTCTTGGGTTTCCACAAACCCTGAGATAATCTGTCGGACTTTATAACTGAGCATATATATCACGCACCGCAGTCATTTGACATATCTGAGTTTGACTGATCACACGTCATGTGTGTTCAAATGAACGTGTTTGTGCGTGAAATGTCAGCCGTCCCGAAACCAAATCGGCTATTTCAACCGTTTCCGTAAGGGAAAACAGATTGGGAGAAAGCCTCAAAAATTTCCCCTCAGGCCCTAAAGCATCATTTAAAAAGAAATCTGATCCGCGAGCGACAAAACATGGTAGACTTTTCTGTAATATAAATACTCTGAGCCGGTCAGCCTCAGACCACAGAGGCCTTTTCCAACACGCCTGCAGACACCAACTCCTACTTGGAGGGGAGAACATAAACCCACGCCACAGTCACAGCGTGCATGGGAAGAGGGAGGTTAAGGTTCTTTAGTCAAAGACAATGAATGCAGCATTGTTCTCATGCACTGACTTGACTGTGATAAAGCTGCTATGCTGAAGAGATGCAAAGGCAAATGTCATCTACCATCCCTTTGTACAGCAGGTCATATTTTAGATATGGCAGCTGCTTGAACATCAAACACAACTTTCTCTGTTTCGGTAAAATGAGAAGTTATGATTCACTGCAGTGCAAAACTTGAAAATGAATTAAATTAAAGGCAGCCATCTCCACTCAGTCAAACAATAAGAGAATGGGAAAGCACAGTGGGTCTCAATTATGAACAACAGGCATAGATATCGGGTGTGGTAATGGTTGTAGGACCAATGACTGATGAATCTGTGGGAACACTGGCTGATCCCAGCGCACACTCAAATATCCAACATATCTGGACTCAGATTTACATGTAATGGTTCCTGATTAGATTTAACGGCCACGTACACAGAATGTGATACAAATGAATGAAGTTAATAAATGTTTTTCTTAAATTTTTACTGACAGCATCTCAATAGACAAATGAAGTCTCTGCAGTATTGTATATATTTTAAAAGCCATATCTAGCATGCTGTGTTTATAATGTCCTATAGCTACTGTGCTTCCTCCCACTTTGAGTTTTTTATTTGCTTTTCTGATTGGTTCTAAACTAAGATGTAGCATGAAATTTTAAAAGTAAAACATCGTATTTATTTTCAGTTGTGCTCCTTGTTGGATCATTTTCATTTAAATCATTTGCTAAGGAGAAAGAGCCAAGCAGCTGAAGGGACCTCAGAAAATGTGAAGAATTACAGCTGGGCTTGTAATTTGGATTAAACGGTGCTTTAGATACCACAAACTGATTCTTTCTGAACAATCACACAGTGCAGCCGAGTTTTCTCACTCACCAACCCACACAGAGGCACTTCTAATCAGCTGAGCAGCAAACTGAATAGCATCCTTTCAGAGAAGGAAAAGCTGTGGGGCCTGTGTGTGTGTTTGTGTGGGTGAGACTTGTTTGTGTTTAGGTCTGAAGACAACGCAGCGCTGGTGTAAAAAAAGTGTAAATTAGAGTTGAAGTTCTTTTACAAACGGGATTTACGAGAGTGTGGGCGGGGCGTTTGTGATTGGCCCACAGGATTTATTAACCACACAGGGGTGGGTTTTCAGCTTTAAGGCGAGGGCTGATGAAGGATTGACAGAATGTTGTGATGGTTAAAGTGACCCACAGAAACCTCAGAGGGATATGAGGGATCTCCGACCAGATGCCACGTTTTCTTTTTAAATCCTGTCACATCTTATAAACGTATCATTGCCAATAACTTCTGACAGACACTAGGCTATACCAGGTTTGATGTCTTCCTCACCCATCATTGCTTCTTCCTCCCCTTTCTCCAAATTCCTTCACTTTCCTTTTGCTTCTATTGTCGTCTTCCACTTCCTGGTGGTTTTCTCCCAAAATTCCTTAACTTGTTCCTTTTAACAAATTGCTTCTCTTCCTTCTTTCTCCATCCTTTCTTCCAACAGCAGCCTGCCTCCTCCTCTTCAGTTTGTCATAACCATAAAAGGACACAACTGAACCTTGTGGCAGTTTTCCTCTTAGTTCCTCCATCCTCCTTTGCCCCAACTGTTTCTGATTCTGCAGCCTCTCTGTGTAAAATGCAGTGCACAAAAACTCAGATTTTGCCTTCCACCTACTTTACCTGCTTAACTCCAGGTCCCTTCGAAATTTTAAAAGCTGGGCTAATTTTTTTATATACCCTAACATTTGATAGCTGAATTCAGGTATGTCGGTTTAACTGGATGCTGCACGTTCTAGTGCTTTTGTTGAGTCTCACCTGGCTGCACAGCAACGTTTTTGTCAAATGTTTACTTTTCGGTTTCACAAACCTTTATATTCCCCAGAAGTTTCCAAGAATGATCTCAAAGGTTCTTATACTTTTAAGCTTCTTAACCTACATTTAAGGCCAAAATTATTCAGTCGAAAATAAAATCACATTACGTTTGTTTATTTTCTTGTGGCCCTACTTGAGGTAAAGTTCCTCCAGCTTCACTTAGTAACTTTCTTTAAGTAAAAACTTTGTTCTGAATCTCAACCACCGACTCCGACCAAAACCATCTGCCTTCCAGCCGAAACAGCTGGTTGAGCTGAGATTCATCCGTCATCCAAGCCTGTAGATGGGCTCTGGAACCAAACGCAGAGGTCCAACCACTTTTGAGTAAAAGACAGCCTGAATTCAGGCCACAGTAATCCTCAACATTAGCACTTTTGTCTTTTAGGTTTATTAAATCACTGATTTTGCTATTATGAGACTGATTTTTGACAGATCGCAAAACTGACTGGTTTATATAAAAAAGATCTGAAATAGTCTGACTATGTTAGCTTGGTTGAGCTGATGGTCTGCACGGTTTCATTTAAAAAAAAAAAATATATATATATATATATAGTTCTTAAAGTCAATTGTGTCTCAACTAATCAAACATGCAACAATATCTTTTTACCATTTTGGGCTAGTGAGCCAGAAAAACCAACCGGGACCTTTAGCTTAGTAACTATAGGAGTCTCCTTTCAGAGCTGATCTTTTAACCCTCACCACATTAAGTCTCTCCCATCTTTTAAAGACAGAATTACTGGAAACAAAGCTGTCAGAAATGTCTGTTGTCTTTGACCTTTTCATACTCCCTGACTCGACATTACGTTATCCAGTTGCTGCAGGCAAAAACCACACAAAACGTCTGCGAAGACTCTGTCACAACTCAGGAATGTATGGTGCCGACATTTTTGCAGATATCCAACTCATCATTCCTATATCTGTGGTCACTTTTATGGAGGAGGATTGAATTCCTTCTATATAAAGACAAATTAAAGAACAACTAAATGAAACATTTTACATTTACATCACAAAAAACGTGCATCAGAGTAGTTTGAATTCGTGGTAGGGCTTTCAAATTAAGTCATAAATTATGCCCTTTGTAATGTTGCGCTGATAAACATCTGGAAAACTTGGCAGCTGTAAAGTCTGGCTTGGACGTGCTGGTGCATTCCTTCAACTTTGGTTGGTTTATTTTTGATCCCCACACTCGACAACCAGCGACTCAGATTGTTGTCCATCAAAATACTGCAACCTCAACCACAAGCTGGGTTGAGGTTTTTTTTTTTTTGTTTTGTTTTGTTTTGCAAAGTCCATTTTTATGATGCTTTTAAAGCTTTTAAGAGACCACAAGAAATGCGGTTTTAATCCGTGCCTCATAAATATTTAGACCAAAATAATGTTAAAAAGCTTGGCTGGATTAACTGATCTGAGCTTCACAGCTTTATCTGGTAGTTTTGGCAGGAGACAGAGTTTGAGGAAAAAATGAATGCTGGCATATCCAAAACGCCTGTTTTATTAGGGTTCAAAAATGAAGAAATGAAAAATATTTCCATGCACCATGGGGTAAAAAGTAATCTTTAACCGAATTAATCAGAAAATAGGCTAGACTGCTGTGTCAGTCACTTCAATTAAATAAACTTTATAGGGCACTTTTTAAATGGTCAAGTATAACACAACGTGCTTTGCAGAGCTTAAAAACAAAAAGAGAAAAAAACAAAAACACTGGAAACACATTAAAAACGATCAATGAGAAAGAAAAGATAATGTCAAAGATTTGGATTTTGCAGAAATAACTTGTTATAAGAATAACAGTTTAAAATATCTAAGCTAAATTTAGGTTTGTATGTGAAGAAATTTGATTTTGAACAAAACTAAAAACTGTCCTAATAGTTTCAAACCGGCCTGATAAAAACCAGACCCTTGCACAATTTTCTTCATATAGAGTCTGGAGCATTCCTGGAGGCATGGACTGTGTTGAGGTTTTAAATTTTACCCAATTGTTAACGTTTTCCTGTGATTAACTAATGCGCCAGTTCAATGCCAAGTGGCTTACCTGAAATTGCATGCGCTGTAAACAAGCATCCTCCACTGCGCAGAGAGAAGTACTGATCCAAACGAGGCGGCTGTTAATGTTAATTAAATATTTGGAAGCGTGGCCAACATGGACTCAACGACTTTGTTCACTTCCTCCACTGCCACTGCTAAAACTACAGGCAGATTAAAATTCTAGCACGGAAAATCAACGTCATGATTCACAACTTCTCCTCCTCTTTCCTTATTGGCCTGGTATAAAGTCTACCGGAGAGAATCCGAGTGTAGGGGAGGAAGTCCAGACCGTGCTGGAAGCAATCATTTTTTATTTTTTTTTAGTAGAACTGCAGAGTAAGGTAATGGCCAGAGTAGAACCAAAAAGACCAACTTTTTAAAACTAAATGTTGAAGGAAAATCTGCTTTCCACATTCACAGTCCTCACATCTGTGTTTGTTTCTGTATCAGGAATTCATTCAGAGAACTCATCATCTATCAACGAACAAACCCAAGCAAAAAAAGAAAAAAAAAGAAAAAGCAATTAACCACAACAGAAAAAGATTAATGAGCTACTGCTGCTGACATCTGCAAAACCAACTCTACGATGAAACGCTGAAGTGAGCTGCGATTTGGAATCGAGCTAATCCAACAGCAAACTGAGCTCACCTGCACAGTCTTCTTTATGCGCTGCGACGGTCCAGGGTAATCCTTGGAGTACAGGTCAGTCAGGAACAGAGAGTTGATGAGAGTGGATTTACCGAGACCAGACTCACCTGAGGACAAAAAGTAAAGAATCAACAAGGATTCTGCTGTTACAATGATGGAACTACAGCTGACTGTTCAATTCTCTGACTAGATGTGCATGCACTGCACACACATTTAGTGACCTTTGGGAAATGGGTTGCAACACAGAAAATAAAACTGGATGCATTGTGTGAGGGGGAAAAAGGTCAGGACCTCATCTGCCAGTACAAAAAGCTCCCAGATAGAGGAAATAAAACGTTTCCTCTCTACTTCGCCTCGGGGAGATTCCCTTCTTCAACATTATCATTTATCCACTCTCTCTGTCCATCTCTCTGAATGCCTTCTTTATAAATAAATCTAAATATTTCTGTTCTCACTGTATAAACTTTCCACTCCCACTGGTGACAAAAACACAGAAGATGAAGAACCGCAACAAACATTTATTTGACAAAGTGCATTTAATCCAAGCGTACACATCACATATGCTTTTTCTCTCTCACACACACACACACACACACACACACACACACACACACACACTTCATCTTTGAGGCTCATGTCTCAAAGATGAAGAGTAAAACTAAAGAGGAGGGAAGTCTGTCTGACAGGGCAGTCTCTGCAGAAGATATCTGATGATATCAAAACATAATTATCTTTTGTCAAAGTCAAAACTTTTTGAGATTAGCAACATGTTTTCCATTTGTGAAAGAAAAACAAAAAGATTTCCAATGCTTTGTTACCGCAAGGATCACCGGAGAATAAGAATACAAAGCCATGAAATATGTACCAGTCAGTTTTGTGCTCGTTTCCAATTTTGTGTTTGGTTTTAGATTCATCTGATTTATTGTCTTCCACCTATCAGATCGGATCACGAAGCAACAGGTTGGGAAGGGAAACCCGGACAACTCAGTTACTCTCCAGCTCATTCTGGAAAATTCAAGGCATTCCCAGGCTACCCAATTCTGAATCTGCCCCAGTATCTCCTCCCAGTTCAGATTTTATGTTGTGTATTTTTTCTTAGGAATGCACCACAACACTAAGATTTTCTTCTCCAATTCTTTCAAAAAAAAAAAAAAAAATTCTTTAAGTTTCTGATAAACTGGAATCAAAAGTGTAGCATCACATAATTTTTTTTTCTCAAAAAAGCTTTTTGAATTCGTAAATCCATCTCCTTATTTTACCCACTCAATGCCGACAGTGTTCATACTTTGTTAAAGAATAAACAAAAATGTTCCCATGGCTCTTTCCCATTGTGTCCTTTATTGCTCTTTGAAACTTTGCACAACTAGATATGAAAAGTGTGTTTTTTTTTAAATTTTTTTATAAAAAAATATTCACTTGGAACAAACTGCATTATGAATCCCCATCTGGGAAACTTTGCATTGACCTCCAGCTTCAAGACAGGATGCCAAAGGAGATCATACTTTCTGCAGACATACTTGGATTCAAACATATGCGCAAAGCTGCTTTCAGCACTTATAAATATAAAAAAAATAAAATCAGTACAGCGCTGGCAAGCTGCATGCAGCATGAAGGAACTAAGCTAGGAGTTTTCCTGTTTCTAAATGATAATCAGATGTTGCTTGAATAACTTCAGATTGATCAGCACTTTTCTTAAACTTCAGAGTCTGTGTGATGAGCTATACTGGAAGCTTTGGCTGTTGAGATCTGCAGTAAGCAGTGAAATATACAAAGTCACCCAGTTCTGTACAAATATTTGCCTTTCACCATTTCCTTATGGGCATACTTCTTTTTTGGACGCATTTTTTTTCCTCTTAGACACGCCCTTGAATTGAACAGGGCTTCCTTTATATTGACTGCGGGACATCTGGATGTTTAATCAGACTATGAAAACTTGGTGGATTTGTGTTTTTCCCCCCGCCGCCTTCAACTCTCAGCCGGTGCCCAGAGTGTGTTTGCACAGCTATGGATGATATTCTGTCACCGTCTGAGTGATGAACATGCTGCTTCTCCCACAGTCTCTCCCAAGAGGAGATGAACAACTCATCAATTACAGACTATTTGGAGATCCAGGTCCAGCATCCACGTGTCCACAGAGACCATTTTGGTGGGATGGTGTCACTTCTGATGCTATCTCGACTAAAACAAACAGCAGGAAATGAAGCGTCTCAGTCTGTTCTGACACTGTTGCTATCCGAGAGATTTGCGATGGACAAACCAAAGTAGTGCATGGGAAATAATTTTTACAAAGAATAATCTGATGAGTTGGGAGTATATTTGTAATCAGCCCACATTGCTATGATGCCTCTAAATGAAATCCAGAGGAACTAATTCCCTTCAGGAGTTGGTTTGCGTGTAACTCAGCTTCCTGTAAAGCCAGATGTTCTGTGAGGTTTCATCAATGTAGAAAGGAACACAGCAGGAAGTTGTGAGAAGTTAAGAGCTCGGTTAAGATATAAAACAATATCCCAAGCTTTCAACATCCCACCGATGTTTAATCCATCATCCAAAAAGCAGAAAGAGTATAACACCTATAAACATATCAGTAGAAACAAGGAGACCATTAATTAGAAAAACAACCAAGAAGTCAACTGAAACTCTGGAGGGGTTGCAGAGATCCAACCTGTTCACCAGGCAACTTTTCATTTAAGAGGTAGTCTTTTCATGAAAAGACTACCTTTTCATCAAAAGAAGAAGAAAGCTGCAAAACCATAAAGTTGTGTTTACGGTTTGTCAGGTAGATTTATGTTTTAAGGGCGACACACATCAGTACTAGTAGACTCATGACAAGCAAGGTATGTTTGTTAATTTAATTTATAACACCTCACAACACCAGCTGCTGTCAAAGTGCCACCCATCAAGATTTCATGACACTTTCGCACTTTGAAGCAGCAAAACCGCTGGAAAAAGAGAAAGAAAAATAATACTTTTGGCACTGATCCAGTGATCAGTATAGCAGCTGCTGACTGAAATCTTAACTCAGAAAGCTGATTTGAATTTCAAACTGTAGAGAAATCAAATTGGTCTCTGACTAAACACTAAAAGTTGCACAATGATGACATAATTAAAGCAGTTTCTTCAAGAAGCTGACAGCAGAGACTAAAGGATCGGTGGCTGTGGCTGAAAGGAGCTCATCAGTTCATATTGCTGGTTGAGAGACTCGCAGGGTGACGGAAGCACTGCGGGAGTCTAAACTCCCTCGGGGCGAGTAGTGTCCCAATTAGCCCCCTCTTGTTCAGCTTTAATTAGATATCGGTTCCACATGACAAGTGGAAGTGCACTGCCAGCTCTCTGTAAACAGACTAATGACCTGGATGCCGGTGATGGATGGTTGACCCTTCCAGCTCACTCATGCTGTTCATATTCCTTCTCTCTGAGTAACTTCAGCATTCTCTCCCATCTTCCGTCTACATTCCCTGAAGACAACTTCGGCTTTTTGTTTTTATTGCTGAAAAGATCTGTTTTAATTCTGCTTTGTGAAAGAGAATAGTGAATGTATGGCTGCACTGCAGTTCACTTAGATTTGTATCGACTTTTGTCACATCCAGAGGAAAGTCAAAATATAAAGTTGGTTGCTGGTCAGTGTTCAGGGAGACTGTGGTGCCAGCCAGCTTTCGGGGTATCTCACTGAAATTAACATAAAAACTGTAAGACTGGAATGTTATTACAGTTACGAAACCATAACAACTGTAAGGATTGTATGTATTTGTTTATTCAATAATCGTCATGACGATATTTAACAAGATAAGCACATGCTACATGTTTGTTTTCTAAAACCCTGTCGATACTTGTCGACTGTAAATGTCGTTATTCATCGCTTATGGCGTGGAGGCCTTACGGGATCAACTTGGTCTTAAGATGTCTTTACTCTTGTTTTGAAACATTGTTAAATGAGTCAGTATTTCTATGCTAGTTAGCCATGTGGAGGTATTTTATCTGAAGTTTAAGCTCCCATGAGATTACTGTCATATCTACAGGCTTACTCAACATTTCTTTTATAAGACTTTGGCTCTTATTTTTAAGCTAATGAGTCCTTAGATTTTAAATATGAGAACTAAATGATGGATATCATTAGGAACTTAAAAGTGTTAAGACACAAGTGCCAAGTAGCATGGATTACGTAGGCCTACCATATGTATGTAAAGAAAACCAGGCATATAATCCCTGATAAACGTTTAAGCCAGATGGACTGAGCACAACAGGAAAAACAATCCAAGAAACGGTCACAGCGGGATTCCCATGAGATTCCTGACATTCCTCATTTTTCTCCTCATTTTGTCCTTGCCGCTATCGGTCAGGCCGGAGGCAGCAGCTGGCCCTCTAACATCCTGACAAACACACACACCTCTAACAGGCATGTGTGAAGTCAAAACCACAAACTGTGAAATGGGGCAACTAGGGAATACAGATGCTTAAAGAAAAAAGAAAAGAAAAACATCAGTCATGGTCGACAAGAGGAAATTTGTATTTGATAAACAGCAGACTGCTGGAGAAGATAACTGTCCATGGTAGCTGTTAAAGGGGAGTAGCTGAAACAGAGGGCAAAGGTTATTGTTTAGGGAAAAGATGAAGATCTCAGTCTCTGACAGATCCTATAAAAGAGCCAGAACCTAAATGAAACGGTCTCTGGATCCTTTCTTACTGCATCTTGGTGATCAAAAAGGCTGGCAGGGACCACAGACCACTTTTCTCTGACTTTATTATTCCTTTTAAAATTAGAGGGCAAGTGTTCTGGTGCGATCCACTGAGCCTGGGACTAAATCTGACAGAATCGGCACATGCTGGGTCAGAGCAGACATGTGCGTCTCAAAATAGAGGCTGAGAGAGAACGGGAGCAGAGCAGTGAAGAAGAATGAAGAAAACAAAGAGAGATTTGCCCGGAGTAATTTAACAGAGCATGCACGGACATGCAGAAATGCACAACCTCATTTTACCAAACACACATACACAGTTATGCACTCTGGCATATTAGTCTGGGAAGTGTGTTGAACCCAGAGGCAAAAGGGGAGACTTGGTGAGGAAGGTTGGTAAACAGGATGATGTCATGCTCTACAAATGGTTGACAGCAAACTAAAACCGATCTAGGAAGAATACTACGCTGCAAAATACTGAAGTTGACTTCATTCTGTCACTTAAATGGAGGAAGCACACTAGAGCTAGGAAAACTTGCAAAAAAAAAAAAAAATGTAGATGATACCACAGGAGTATTACTGAGAAACCTGAATGGTAAGTTGAGGATCTTTTTGTAACCACAAACAAGCCCATAACACATTATATAGGGGTGTGTGGGTATAACCAAACTAACACTTGTGCAATGTAACAAAGCACTCTTCCATGTATACCTCATTTATTTGGTACTTGTTAGCAAATCCACCTTTTTTGTTTGAGAGATTCTTGCTGGTCTAATAGGACAGATGACCCTAGTCTGGATTTGCATAAATCCAGCTTAATATTGAACTTGTTTAAAAGTAGTTTACTCCGATTTAACAGAAACTGCTATTTTACATAATTCTTTACTTCTGGCCCTAAAATCTTTTGCACAGTGGACCTACACCACGTTAAATCGTGACAACAAAACTAGGCTCAAGTTTCTTAGACTTTAGGTAAGAAACACGATAGTTACGTGTTCAAATTTCAGCTCTTTTTGTTTGCACAACCGTTTATTATTCGCCGACTCGACACCTGACACTTTGACTTGTCACAGCAGGAAAAGCACAGATTTCACCAATAGTAACTTCTTTCCATTTAGCCATCTCGGGTGATAAGCAGAGGCCCACAAGATTCTCACGTTACAATAAACTTGAGTAAAATACCCGTTTTTACTAGGTTATAAATCACAGACTACTTATTCTTAAACATGGGATTATACTTTTTTCGTTTTCTTTTTTCTTCTTTGCTCTTTCCTTTGGTTTATTGTATTTCCTTCCAATTCATGTAAAGCACTTTGAATTGCCTTGTTGCTGAAAATGTGCTATATAAATAAAAATTACCTTACCTTTCAGGATATCACAGTACAACAATTATTGCTGCCGTTGCAAAACTTTAACATACTGATTATTAGGGTTATAATAATGCAATAAATGTCATTTTGATTGAGGGTGTATTTCTTTCCAACAACCTTTAAGGTGGCATTACAACTTTCATGTTTTGAGATGTTAAAGACATGAATCTTCACATAGTTCTCCACTAAATCTACGTATATATTCTGAGAAGAAATCTCTACATTTCTCTTTTGACTCAATTTATTTTTCTCAGAGCAGAAGTTTACAGCAGCACATTATTCCCTCCCAGGAGGTGGTAGTGACAACTTAAATATATCGGAGTGAAATTAAGAGGTAAAGATTATCTAAAAAAACAAAACAAAAAAAACAAAACAAAACACCATGACCACCAGTGCTGCATATTTGTCCATAAGCCCAAAGCAGATAATCTTCACGGATGTCAAGACCTTAACCAGGCTATGCCTAGCTAGCAAAGCAGTAGCCTGCATGCAAAGTCATGGGAAAATACCTTTGGCAAGTGTTAAAATGGGCATTGGAAGCATTATGTGCCGAGTCTATGAAGCATTGGCATCTTTCAGAGTCTGTTTGCTCACAAACCCCCAGAACAAAGGAATCCTGTAGAAAATGTACACACTGTATTTCTTGCTGTACATAAACTTCTGTCATAATTATAAAAAGAAGAAGAAAAAAAAACTTCTGTGAAGTGAGCATGGTGCATCATTTATCTTTTACATCCCAGTACTTAAGAACTCGAGACAAAATTGATTCTTACTGTGACTGCAAGTTAATAGGAGTCAGTGTAGATCAGACTGTACGTTTTAGTTTGTCTGCTTCAGTCGGACTAAACTGACAGTTTAAACCAGGAAACACAGCTAACCACAGATCACCAAATGTCAGAGTGTCAGATGTTTTTTTTTTTTTTTTTTTTTTTCAGAATTACTTCTGTTAAAAATAGGAAATAGTTTTAGGAAGTGGCAGAATAATAATACTGCTTACAACATGCTAACAATAACCTAAAAAAATATCTCCGCCTCTCAAAAAGCCTCAGTTCTCAGACATGTAGCCATAAAATTCTCTAATTGTTTTTTTTAAATCTACAAAAATCTGATTATTCTTTTTCTGAAAACTGATTGAAGTGAATTTTGTTTTATCATGTACTAAATAGGAAATGTTAAAGCTGCCATTTAGCTAGTCGTGACGACAAAAGAGAAGAATCCATGTGGTCCAAAATACGTGACTAGGGTTGCATGATTAGAAAATCAAGTGACGGTGAAATTATTAGTAAATATTGTTCTGTATCAGTTGCTAATAATCCACATTTTCCCCCTCACTCTTCTCTTTCAAATTTTAAAGGGGGGTTATTATGTAAAATAAACTTTTTTTTTTAACTTTACATTATGTTATAATGTTATTCCCTCAAAAAAAAAAAAAAAAAAAAAGCATAACTGGAGTGTTGTTTTTAATCATTCATGCATGTTTAACAAATCCTTTAATCTCCCCCAGACTAGCAACAGCAGCAGTAAGCAAACACCTGGTGCAACTGTGAGCCTACTGAACTTATAATAAGGATGATTTTAGTTCAATGTTCTTCAGACGACGTAATGAAGGTGTAGTGTTTCAGCAGGAGCAGTAAATATACACAATACTGTGATACATTGCTTCCAATGTAGCACAGAACCCAGCATGTGACACTAAAAAAAGGACTTCATTAAAGTCTTAATATTTGTTTGAATTATTTCAGAAATTATGGTACTTCCCTTTGACACCAGGTATTTCAAGCAGATCACCGGGGCCACAATATTTCCCTCCTTACAGTATCTCGGAGAAAATTATCTGAAGATTCTGACTTGTGCTTTCAGAATGTTATGTAATGCAAGGTTGCCATATGATTGACTAATGTAATATTTACAAAATAAGAAGGAAATTGCTGCACATAACTAATCCTTGGAGATGGGTCTGAGGATGACTAAGTAGCCACATGATGAACAGTTGTAGAAACTTGGTGGTACTATGTCTGTGAGTGTGTGTGTGTGCGTGTGTGTTTTCAGCGCATCTGTTTAAGCCAGCAGATTAACTACACCAAAGCCAAGCCTCCCCCTTCATTCACTTCTTTCTGCAAGGTCAGTAGGCAAGACGGTCAATCCTAAGCCTGTCACACACACACACACACACACACACACACACACACACACACACACACACACACACACAAAGCTTGCAAGATTATAGGACAACAACAAGCAGACAGGCAGCAGAGACAAGAGGCAAACAGTTTTCAAATCAAACAAGGATCAGTCTGACAGATAAACTGTTCCTGACCCAGGAGGGGAACTGCTGCTGACCTGTGAAATGCATTCAAGGCTCAATCACCTCTTTAATGGTAGCAAAGTTTGCCACTTTCAGCCTATATACTATTGAGGGATGTGGCAGTGTATTTTGAGAAGCTGAAATTTGATATATATTTTTTTTTTACTTGAACAGTAATGTAATTAATCCAATCATTCCAACCTATTTTTTTACTCAAAATATATCAATCATAATAAAAATTGTGTTATATCTTTAGGCCAGCTTGACAATAAATAAAGAAAAAATATTTTCTAAAAAAAAAACCCATTTTTTTAGAATTTGTGATGCAATATATCAATCTGGATCACAACTCTTCTTGCAGTGGTGAGTCTCCCACACAGCATCTTCTGTGCTCTCCTTCTGGGTTGCTTTAGCAAAGCAGAAGCATGACAGAGATATTAAGTACTGGCCTCAATACACATCAGAAGCAGCGTGAAACAGGCACCACTTCCCCTCTCCTCCGAGCTCTCATCTGACTATTAGCTCTGTTCAGATCTCCACGCTGGCGCTGGATCTCACTAATCTTTCCAAGAGTTTCTATTCAAACCACCAGCTGAACAAAGGGGGGGCAGGAAGCAGCTTTTTCCCCCAAAGAGTGAAGGGGAAGGGAAGTAGGGCAGAGGGGAGGAAAAAATATAAAGAAAAAGAAAAATCCACCAGACAAGAATTTTCTGATGGCATTCCTTGTTAGGGAGGGATCGAGTGACAGAAAAAGAAGAAGAAAAAAAAAAATTCTGGCAAGAGACAACAGACGTAAATGCACATTTCTTGTCAATACTTTTCCGTTGAAGATGTTAGACCTGTGCAAAACCTGGTTGTTACATAACTCTTGTGGGAAACGTGAGCTGTGGCTAAAGGGATGCTACTGAACCAAGCATCAGCTGACTAATGCATGCTAATGGAGTTGTTTAAATCCCTTTCAATAAGCGAGTATCATCAGAAAAAAGCAGGGCGTGGTATATGATTACTTTTTATGCCATCCTGTGTCACTTAAAGATGAAAATAAAAGGTAAAGTTCATGTTAATCCCCTCCCCCCCCCGTTTTGTTTTTTTTTTACTTCACACTATGGGCAGGTCCTCAACTGCCATCATAGGTCAGTACAGGGATGTCTATTAACATATAGATTATGGCCAACTTAACCGTATTTACATGATTTGTTATAATCTACAGCCTGTATGCAAGGAATGTAGCTGTATTTATTAAAACATCAATGAAAGCAGAAAGTAAGTCCTTTAGTACATAAAGGTTTCAGTTAGTTTTATCAGGTTTAACAGCTATCAGATTACCATCTGTGCTGTACAATTAATGTCACAACTTATTACAGATGTACTCAACATTTTAAGAGTTTTGATAGTTGCGAGTAGGCCTGTCGAGATAAACGATAAATCAATTAATCGCACGATAAATTAAACCTATCGACCTCATTTTAATTATCGGCTTTATTGTCTCTTCCCTTTTTTTTTTTTTCCTTTCTGTTGATGACACTGAATGAAAAAGGCTCAGCTCATTATAACCTATTTATGTCACGTTAACGAAGAACAGCTGAAAACTTACCGGGTTTATCAACTGCGGTAGCAATTTGGCTCCAACTCATCCCCTTGTCATTTCTATATTCTTTGCACAAAATGTTGAATAAATATTAATGTTGTTTCCACATATCATCTCCCCTCCGTAATTTCCCCTCAGAAAGCGCAGAGGAGAATCCGGGCTTTCTGATTGGCTACCTGTCACATTCAACAGGCTGCGTTAACACTTCCAGTCGGGGAAACCTCCTGATTTAAATCGGAGCGGCCACGACGATCTACCATAACACACCACACAATGCAGGATGATCGGTTACGAAATCACCAGCGACAATCTTAGATCGGCCACCGATCTAAGATTGTCGTAAGGGGAAAATAGGGGCAAAAAATCATGTAGTGTGAACTTCTGCATTAGGGAGTCGGATGCGCCCATCTTCTCTATTTAAATCTCGTGATTACTGAAGGGCAATATAGTATGCAGACTTTATAATCTGCACTCTTTTGGTTGAATGCAGTATTTATTTCCACTTTTGCTTTATGTTGTTTAGTTTTTATTCAAGTACGTTTTTTTGTTAATGGAAACTGAGAATCCTTTTTGTTTTTGGTTGTTTTGTTTATTTAGTTTATTAGTTCCAGTGTTATGTGTTCTTTTGAAAATAAAGTGCATCCATCTATAGCAGGAAATCGCATGCATTATTAGTTATTTCCATGAAATGAGTGTCAAAAGGTCTTGAAACAATATTATCGTTTATCACAATAATTTTTAAGACAATCGCTCAGCAAAATTTGTTATCGTGACAGGCCTAGTTGCGCGCAGGCTTTACGGCACTTTAACTTAACCTCTTAGCTGATCAGAAGGACCCAGAAGAAGCTTTCTATCTGTGCAGCAGGAGTTTGAGTGAGTGACCTCCAGGGCTCAGAAGAGTCCCCTCATATTCCACCATCGGTATGTTTTAGATCTACCACAGAATAATAATAGTAAACCTCTAAAGCCAGCCAAGTTTTCACACTTCACCAAGAAGCCAAGAGCAGCACCAACTTTCACAGCCTGCCTCGTCCTGCTGCTCCTCAAATCAAAACATGATCAGCTCTCTGGTCCAACACTGGAATTTCCTTTCTCTTCTCTCCTCTTCTCCAAACTGACAAATACAGTCAGCTTCTCTGACTGTATTTGTGGACAAAGCAGTCAGAAGACAAAGTATTTTGGATGTATTATTCTTAAAAGCTCCTTCTGGTTTTAATTGGAGTTTTTAACCTTTTGACCTAAGTCCCTCGTAGGATTTACAAACAGCAGCTGGACTTTCAGAGGTAATTTGGATTATTCTCAAATTTCATTTGACGTCTAGAAGCTGGAGCAGTGGGTCAGGGTTTAACTTTGAAGTTAAATATTTGCTAGATGATGCACACATACGTCAAAAACACTGAGATCACCACACGTGGGATGGGAAAGACTTACAATCTCCATACAACTTGATAAAATCAGCAGACAAACTTTTACAATGCTGTGACAGAACTGTCAGATTCTAGCCAAAACTGCAAGATACACTTTTTGAGATTATTTTGGGCCACTGATGGGAATCTGCAACATCTCGACCATAACCACTCCACCACAATAGAGACTGTTGATGAAGGCTGTCTAACAGTTTTGGATTGTAAAGAGGAGCTGAATGATTGCCAGGCATTCTTGGACCGTTTCAAGATCTCTTACTGGAACGATCCCCAGGAGACTGTGGACTATTCTGGAAACAACCCATGGAAATTGGACATTTAGGACAATTACTGGTACTCTGAGGAAAAAAAGAAAACCTTTTGGACAAAAACAGTTAAAGAAATTCTGGTAAGTTTCCCTTTTTACTAGGGGTGTAGTGATACAATAATTTCACGGTACAATATACGATATTCTGGTCACAATACGATATGTATCACAATATTTGTTGAGCGATACAATTCGCTACGATTCAGTGCATTTTTACGATTTTCTGAAAGATTTTAGAAGGACAGAGTGATTTTAGTGACATTTTGTGTTCCATAGACTTGAATTTAGTTAACTGAAAACTGATTAAAAGCACCAGCTACACAATACCTGACTCTGATTGGACAGTCTAACAGTCTGCAGCTGGACAAAATGAATCAAAGACACAGTGAGAGAATTAGTTTCTGTCATTTAATTCATGTGGATTTGACATAAAATTCAAAAGTTTAAACGGTAATCCAGGAGTAGAGTGGGGAGATTATCAGCCTCTGTAGACTCAATTTGCAAATGATTGCACTTATGTTTTTTCTTTTGGACAATGTGGCTGCATTTTTGAGTAAAAATGCAGAAACAAATGCAGTCTTTTGGACTATGGGGAAAAAGGCTTTTCTACCTTGTCTCCCGGAGTTAGCCGTGGCTGTAAGCTGCTTTCGTCTAACTGCTAATGGCTCCGCCTCACCCCATAGTGATCGACTCCCTGCAGCTACGCAGCGCCGCTATTCCCCTACTTGGATCT
>NW_006800036.1:370653-379642 GCF_000485575.1 Poecilia formosa
AGACTCAATATGCAAATGATTGCACTTATGTTTTTTCTTTTGGACACTGTGGCTGCATTTTGGAGTTAAAATGCAGAAACAAAGGACTATGGGGAAAAAGGCTTTTCTACCTTGTCTCCCGGAGTTAGCCGTGGCTGTAAGCTGCTTTCGTCTAACTGCTAATGGCTCCGCCTCACCCCGTAGTGATCGACTCCCTGCAGCTACGCAGCGCCGCTGTTACCCTGCTTGGATCTCTGAGTAGCTGCCTCTCAGGCTGCCAGGATCTCATAGTACTCTCAGTCTCTGATACTTTGTCTGTTGCTAATAAGAATGATCGATCAGCCATTGTTATCATGGAAATCCTCACTGCGCCGCGGATTCCGGCTGGGGGGTTTTCCTCTTCATCTTACTGCTCAAAACACAGCGCCGCTGCCGCGCCGCTTCGCTGCCGCTTCGGATGTTATCAACCCATGTTCATTCTTCAGGTAATCCTTTATATACAGAACAGAAACCGCTAAGCTAAAAACTAATTACGAAGTGATTGCTACCAGTCGAAATTTGCATTAATTTCGCGATTTCACTGCTTTTGCAGCTGCTCTGTTCGCGCCGCTACTCCTTTCCGCTTCTCCGTTCCGCTTCTCTTTCACGGTTACTTGCGTAACTTTACTTCGTTCCTCAGCGACAAAATACAGCCCATTGTTATTTATTGAAGATTTTACATTTCCAAAAACACAGGAATCTAATGTTTCGTTTCGTATGTTGTGAGAGGGAAGCTCATTCCCTCTCACATAATCAGAAAAGCTGGGGAATGGCAGCGCTTTTGACATTTCTCTGACATTCGGAAAAATATGGTTTACTAATTTTAGCATAACTCCGGTTATACTTGGCCTATTAACACAATTTAAAAACTGGTGTGTAGTTTATAATGTGCACTTTAAGCTCGAGTTGAAAGTTAGACTGAGGGAGGCGGAGTCTTGCTGCTACGCCTTAACAAACTAGACGTTAAAAAGAGCCGTCAGGCTATGGACCCCTATGGTTTAACTGATCGATACTCGCGGATGAAAAATCGATACTTTCCGAGGGCGGAAAATATCGATATATATATCGCCAAATCGATTTATTTATACAGCCCTACTTTTTACACAATAATGATACTTGCAGATAAACTGTTTATTCTTTTAGTGCTGGTCGGGTTTTCTTTCTGCTCTTCTAACACTTTAAGCCGACTTTTATATGTCTGTTAACTCTATAACTATAAGCAATCTCATATATATTCATATATTAAAACTCTTGTTCAGCTAGTGTTTTGGTAAAAAAAAAAAAGCCAAACAAGTAAAAGACGAAGTGGAAATTTGAACCAGTTATGTTTTTTTTTTCCCTTATAAGCTCATAGATTTCCCAATAGCTCTGAAACCCTTAAATATCACAAACATAAATTAACAACACTCTCTTGTTTGGATCTTGAGAAACTTTAGGGAATAAAGATCACATTAAAAGTGAAGTTAGTAATGTGTTTGGAAGATTGAGCCTCCAAGTCCACTGCCTGACACTTTCCAAAAAAAAAAAAACAAAAACAAAAAAACCCTTCAAATTTGAGGTCTGGTTTGATTTTAAATGGTTAAAGGAATTTCAATAGCAATAAATAACCACCAAAGACAAAAGACGTATTAAATTTAGCAATGCTTTTTTTCTTAGATGTCTAAACTCTTTTGGAAGAACAGCTATTCTTCCAAAAGTGTCCACCCAGATACAGACTTCAGACATCTATTTACGTTATATGTGAATGTCTCTGATTCTCACCCAAGTCATCACTGTGCTGCTCGTCCACAGCTGATGGACACTAAACAGGAAGCTGAACCACATATGTCTGGATGCCTCATTGTGTTTGTATCTCAACTTTCACTCAAAAGAACAGGGTCACCACAAGCTGCAGATTTATCGGATCAAATCTAATCCAAGAGTCGGTAGTCATCGTGGACCTGATCGGTTTTCCTGTGCATGGATCAAATTAATAAATTCTGGAGTGAGAGCAGGTTAGTATGCAGAGTCATTTAGTAGCAAGTATTACAATTACACAGACTATGAATGTCAATATTGAGGATAGAGCGCAACTAAAAACATATTTACTGATGGAGGGCCAGGTAACTTTTTTTTGTTTTGCTCTGCTTCTACTTCTTGCAGACATCCCTTACTGAAACCTCTTTGGTATTAATCTGCTAAAAACAATAGTGGGGACAAAAAAATTACTTTTAATGTTTTGCCATTGTGCACAGTCTAAATCATGTAATGATCTAATTTTATTAGTTGCAGCAGGAGGATGTGGTTTCAGATGCAAAGTTCTCCTTTTATGGCTATTTGGCAGAACTAAGCACAATAGTTTAAAATAAAAAAGCTTTTTAAAGTAACAGTCTGTTATCTTGCATGCTTATGTGACAGACACACAAAAAACAAAAGCAAGTTTCTAATTAAAAAGAGCAACTTTTACTTGAAGAAAAACAGAAGTCACTGTTTTCGCTTTTTGATCTTTTGAGCTGCATTAGTCTGAAAAGATTTAATTTTAAATAAATTGAAAATAAAACTGTGTTCTGTACCAATCAATTTTACACCAGATATTAAACACTGCTCTGTAGAACTCGTTGTGTAAAAATCAATGTGTTAATTACTCAGTGCTCCGACTCACATGGAGTTCTGTTCAATAAGTTAAAAAACACCACAGCTGTATCAGCTTCATGTCTATAAGCACAGCCAAACCCACAGTTCTTCCATGCCAGAGTTCACTTCTCTGCTGCTGTGATGTACTTAGCTACGTTTTTGCACCCAACGCCATTTACACTGGAGCTTAAACCCGGCAGCACGCATTCCAAATGAAATGGCCTAAAACACAAAAATGTGTCAATAGATGTCCAGGGGCCAACGGAGAAAACAAGAAAAGCTCTCCATCTTTGACACATTCTTCCCAACTCAGCAGCAGTCTAGAGGCTATTATGGCCGGGCCAAAAAGGCCATCAGCTCTCTGCAGAAAACTATTCTTTAAATTGTCAGCATGTCATCCTGAGCATCTGAGTGCACAGGATGCCACACGTTTCAACCCCCGTCACGCAGTTGCCGACGACTAACGCTCTTAAAGAAACTGTCAGTTGTGCAGGTGTGCATGCAGCGCTCCGCCTTCAACGCAGACACAAACATTTTTATGCAATGCTGGCGGTTAAGACGTAGGTGTTTCCAACTTACCGACAACCATTAATGTAAACTCGAACCCTCTCTTGACGGACTTCCGATACACCTGGTTGGGGAGATTGGCGAAGCCCACATACCCCTCCAAGTTCCGCTGCTGAAAGAAAGACGAAATTTCCGTTTCAGTGTTTGATAAGCAGACGATGACAGCAGACTATCAAACTCGGATTAGTTCAAATATAGTCATGGTCAGGGAAAAGTAACCTACTAAGACCAGAAGGATGCATGTAAACATGAACTTTTTTCAGTCCTTTTTTTTCCCCTCTCCACACTTGCATAAAAGAAAATGCAGCGATAAAACAAGGCAAAAAGCTTGCTCCTTTTCAAGACCTGCAATTAGCATTTTTCCTTTGCTACATCGACAGAACCCCTTTCAACTTAAGTGTAGCTGGTATAAATACAAGTTGGAGAAAAAACAGTTGCTTTGGAAGGGTGGGGGCTGAGAGGAGAAATAACAGGCCTTAGTTGGAAAATGATGCAAAGAACTTTCTAGCAACGCCAACTAAAACGGAAATATTAGTCTGCTAAACATCTGCTTTCTCACTGCAGACATATTTAGCCAAATGAAGATATTAAAAACAGCAAATGTCCTACGTATTCAGTCGTGTCCATCATGTACGACCGGGCGTGAGGAAGGAAGCTGGTTGCCACAAAGGTATCTCTTCATCTCTCTCCCTGTTCCCTTTCTCCTCCCTCTGTCTCTCTATCCGTCAGCTTGTTATCATTATAAAAACCCTCCAATCACCATGCAGCGTCCTGCACGCTAGATGGGGCAAACACAATTGATTGTTGGCCTCTCCAGCTCCGTCATGCATGGCACAGATGGAAACGTGCAGAAGTGACGGAGCTACTCATAGATTAGGTGTTAATCTTAAACCCAGTGGTCAACAATATCAAAACCTTCTTCTGTCACATCCTCAACTACTAAACCTCCAGTTTCTTTCCCTCAGAAATACAGTGCTGAAATATTTTGTTTATCAATTAGACATTATTTTAATCATGTTATTTGGAAAAGATACCAATATAAATTAACAATTGTACTATATCGTGTGACCCAAACCGTAATGTGGCCAGTTTAACAAGCTTTATTTTCCACAGAAATAGAGTGGTAATTTTTTTTGGAAAGATTTAAAAACTATATCTAAATGTTGTCTAGGAAATAGAATGAATATAAAGAGAAGTGAGAATGAAAGGAGTTGTCCAGCAAATCTCAGAAGGTAAATGCAAAAAGTAGTGTAGGATGAAGTGAAATATACACTCAAGTGCCAATCCATGGCTTTGATAGCCACATGACTGCATTTTATACAACCTGGTACCAAATCTAAAACAAGAAGAGTCATCAAACAAGGGTTTCTGCAAGTTTAATTTAAACATTTCAACTTTAATACCTACATGAACTTGGCAAACATATGTTAACTCACTAGCTCTCAAAATTATTTTTATTTGCCTAGTAGCCAAGTTTACTCAAGACGTTGATGTTTTTTGACTTTACAGCCGAGTCCAGTGCTTTTACATCTTTGCTTCCCTTCATCTAGTCAGACTTGGACTGAATTATTGTAAACACTTTGTAAATTCTGTAAACCACAGGCCATTTCTAAAAATCTTATATTTACGTAAACAAAACAATTCTTAGTTTTTCCCAAACATATTGATAAAAGTGTGCCATTGCACCTGGTGTAAACGAAACATTGCATTTCATAAAAAAAACTGCATACCAACAGTAAAGCATGGGGGTGGTAGCATGATAGTCTGGGGCTGTTTTGCTGCTTCGGGACCTGGCTGAATTAGAACAATTCTCCAAAGAAGAGTGGGCCAAAATTGCTCCATAGCTCTAAAAGACTCACTGCAAGCTGCTGCAAATGCTTGATTGCAGTTGTTGCTGCCAGGAGTGGACCAACCAGTTATTAGGTTTAGGGGGCAATCACGTTTTCACACAGGGCCAGGACTGCTTGGATTTTTCCTCTCTAATAATAAACATCTTAATTTAAGAACTGCATTTTGTGTTTACGTGTGTTGTTCTTGACTAATATTTAACTAAGTTTTGATATTCTGAAACATCAAAGTGTAACAAACATGCAAAAAAAAAAAGGGAAATGAGGAAGAGGACACATATGTTTTTCACATGCAGCTTTCTTAATCGTCACGACAATTATTGTGAATTTAATATCCTATTCACATCTAACCTGTTAAAACACAATCAATACTCACAAAAGGTTTTCAGCTTTCAATGTGGGGGAAAAAAAAGACTGAAAGTACCTTGCCAACATTAACAAAGAAGCTGCAACAAAAAAAACAAAAAAACAGGCACAATCTATTCACCTCATCAATACTGCGATGCTTGCAGCAAAAAAGCAGGAGTAACTACTCCAAACAAGCCTGAAGCACTTTCCAACATTTCCATGTTTGATCCACCCACATTCACATGCTCAGAGTATGTTACATAAACTACCACCTCTGATGATCCGTCCATTTCCCTGCTGCCACATTAATGGTACCCACATAGTTTTTATTTTAGCACTTCAGGAGGAAAGTGGTGGTTCAGCTTGTCGACGTTCAGCTCCTACAACCGCCTGACTGTGAATGTAACAAAGAGGTAAGATGGATGTAGCGTGGATCAGTTGGAACACGTTCGTGTGAATTTTATAGGTTAACGTTTCTGCGGAAATAGGCAGGCACACAGGCGTGCACTTCAGATCTACACAGCTGAAAGAAAGCGAGAAAACAGAGCAGCAGGCATGGGACTTTAAAAAAAACATAGAAAAAAAGGAAGTAATGGGGGATGAGAGAGAAAAAGACTAGTCAGCCCATACCATTCATGCAGCCCCATCCCCCAGTCCACCCAGTGGTGATAGTAGCTGCCTGGCTCACTGACATCATCTCGCAAAGCCCCTCACCCTCCACAGGCATTCAGCAGCAGCTGATCCCCGGGCCTTCTCACCGCCTCCATCAGCTGTTTCCAGTTTTGAGTTTTTACATATTCCAAATGAATAATTCATCAAGTATTGCTTTATTTAAGCAGAGCAAAGGGAGGAGTGAATGCCTATGAAAAGAATAATTGTGTCAGTGCCCTTTTGGTATTTTTAGCACTTATCTCCCAGCTATTTCTATTTTTCTGTGCATGACCACTACCTTGTTATGCCGAAGAAAGTCACTGCCAGTCACCTTTGGCTTTATTGCAGACAGATGCAGAGTGACAACATGGGGTAGCATGCGTTGTGGTGAGTAATCCTTCATTGCTAAATGTAAGTGACAGTGTAAAAAAGCCCTCCTAAAGAGGAAATGACGTTCAAGGAGGCACGAGTGCCATCTAAATCAGAGCTTGTGTTTAAAATTTTATAATGAAATAACACCATAAACACACTAACAATAGAAACCAACAGCGTACAGACAGCTGGGCGATGGAAATGACTGAAAACATATACAAAACATATTTCCAGTTACAAGATGAAACCGAAAAAGTAGGCCGCCTGGTTACCCAGTAGATTTGACTTGAATCTGGGAAGAGAACCTTGTATTTAGGATGAATGCTCTCCGTGTGCGTGTATGTTCTTCTCCCCAGTTTGAGTTTATTGACGTTTTGATCCGACAAAGCAGTGATTGATTCCACTGAAAATTGTTTTTTCAATCAAATAAGTAGTCTGAAAAGATGTTTATAGTAAATACATTCCTAAAACAAAAAACAACTGACCCGACGTATGATAACATGATGGATTAAATCCTTCAAGGTTCAAATTCCATCATAAACTTTTCAATTTCAGGATTTAACTCAAACATTATCTTTGAGATATAAGGCGAGCCTTACAGTAAAAAAAAACCCCAAGATTTTTCTTGAATACAAAGCCTGTTACGAGTCAATTATATGACATTTATTCTAACCTTCCTTCATGTTACTATAAAGCAATCAGTCAATTGTTTTATAGTAACATCATTTTTTTTTCTTTAATGAAGATTGTTACTATGTTCTGTTTGAATTTTAAGCAAAGGTTTTTATTGGTTTTGTGTAATTTTGGTGGCTTGGGCAATTCAAGTTTTTAAAATGTTGTTAACAGAGATGAACAATCCAGTTTTTCCTGGCCAATTTTGGGTTTTCTTTGAGCGCTGACGTGGCAATTGTTTAGTTTATTCTCCTGAAAACAATAACCAAACATAATTTAATTTGCTCCTAGCTTTTTTTTTATATATATATAAATGTAGTAGCTTTGAATCCAACAAAAGACGGAAAAGTTAGAAATGAATACTTCATTTGAGCTTGACCAAATAAATACAATCTCAAGTCAGTGACTCGATGCAGTCAGCTGGGTTTCCTCAGATAGAAGACCTTTTAACTAATTTGAATAATAAATTGAACTTAAGTGCATTGATTCATGATTATGCTTCACTAGGACTGTATGTAGTTAACTTAGAATATGTATGATTGGATTGAACTGACTTGTCTTTCTGAGAAGTGCTTTGAAATGACATTTGTTGTGAATGTGGTGCTACAAAAAAATCCATCGACCTTACTAAATACCCCGCCTTGACGACTTGAATTACTAAAGTTTAAAAACCGGCACAAAACTATGCTATTAGGTCATGTGCTAATTGAAAAAACCCCCACTGATGTTTTCAATTTTGAAGCATTTCATGAATAAGCAGAATGTATCTGATTTCAGTATTTCACAAACCTGTCACCACCAGATCTGATCAAGGTAATTGTTTCGAATCAATGGTTGATGAATCTGTTGCTGTTATTATTGTTAACATTCATGATCCTTGTATAATTTCAATACTGTTATTGCTCCTTCATATTGCAGTATTTGTTTTTCCATACTTTTTTTTTTGCAAATCTAATGGCAAATGTTCTTTTAGATAAAAGACATTACTTTATCCATTTAAATTCATCTTCCTCGTGGTAAAAGTGTAAGGTCTACTAATTTTTATTAGAAGCATCTAGTTCTAAGAACTGAGGCATCCTTTGCATACTTTCACTGCAAGCATTTTCTGAGCAGTAGTATAGCTTTTTCCACCGCGACCAGCTTTAATTGAAACCAGACCACGTCCCTCCTGATACAAGCTGTCCTATATGAAGACCTCAAACCAGTCTAATTTCCTCAAGAATTTAACACAATGATGTTGTCCAACGAATAAATTTATAAAGAAGGCGTCCATCTTCCCCTGACTAAATGACGACTGTTATATTTTAACATCGTTTAACCAATAGTGAGGCTAAAAAAAAAACAAAGCGGGAAGGCAAAATTCCAACAGGCTAAATTATAGTGTGAAAACATACAAAGAGACTAAGACATGTGAGTGGGGACGCGGCGTAATATATTTTTAGTCAAACACTCAAAAGCAGACTCTTGGAAGAGGTAGAAATGGACTTACAGCGATGCTCGGAACAGCAGTCTCTGGTCGCTCGATCATTATGCTGTCACCACCCAGCCTGCTACGGACACTCACCGAGGCATACACCGAGGAACGTCGGAGAGAGTCACGGAGCTTAGCAGAAAAATGCTGCTTTCTATGCTAAAACACCAAAACTAAGAAGGATAACGGAAACAACGTGGAAAAGTGAATGAATGAATGAATTGGGTCAAATTACATATGGCCGCTTACTGGTAGTACAAGGAGGTAGAGCACAGTGAGGAGGAAAACGCTCCAACGGCTGTTTTTCTTCACGAGGAAAATCAGCTGTACTTGCACCAAGCTACTTCCGGTGGAGAATTTCAAAATATATTTTATAAAAATAAAAATTATTTTTTAAATATGAATAATGATTAATAATGATTAATAATGA
>NW_006800036.1:379948-381775 GCF_000485575.1 Poecilia formosa
TAATAATAATTATTATTATTAACAAACAATAATATTTCCATATATTCCACAGAAAGTGATTGAAAACTTGTTATATTTAGCTCCATAGTAAACAGAATCAGGGTTAGTCTCAGACCTTTGGCTACTCTCATTCCTTAGCAAGCACATTTGCTCACTCTTAACATAGTTTGGCAGGAGGTTACAACCTTTTCCTGCCCTTTGTTGCCACATGCTTGTGGAGGATAACATTTTGATATACTTCTTTTCATTCATCTAAATGGGATAATCTATTACAAGATTTTAAAAGCTAAAAACAGATAAGACCATGTTATTCTAAAGCCATCACAGAGAGCATTCAAATGATATGAGTTTGTTTATTATATAGAGTAATGTTTGAGTTATGCCCACCATTAAAGCATACTGTGATATCAATTAATGTGAGATTTATATTAGTTTATTTATCTGCGTACTGTAGGAAGACTTTTTTGCAAGGTTCTCCCATGGATTATTTTGTGATATACTGTTTTGTTTGATCATATTACTACAATGTAAGTCTTGTTATAATTAAATAGCTTGATGTTGCATCCCAGCATTTTTTTGTTTGTGTTCATTATTTAGCACAGTTGCTTCTGTGTGCTGGTATACTGACAGTGGTTTTAATCCCAAAAAATTGCTTTTTTTATACTAAGCTAATGAACAGTGGACACTATAAAACTTATTAGAAACATGAAAAGTGAATAAGTAATATAAGTTATATAATATTGACTGTGCCCAGTTGTACATCAAGCAGACCATTTACTTTGATTTAGACATTGCAAAGAAACAAAGCTAGTCCATACTTTTATTTTGAAAGTAAAGACCACCATATTCTCCCTGTTTTTGTCTTGAGTTTGGGTAACTTGATTGATCTGCTGGGATCCTTCATTCGTTCTCCTATTGGTCAAACGTAAATGGGATTGGCCCCTGGTTGTGGGTGTGGGGCGTTCAGCTTCTTTTAAAGCAGCTGCTTTAAAAGACTACAAAGAAAACCAGTACTACAAGAAAAGAATGAATTGTTATTCATGCAGATGCATATCAACATATTTGAATACCGTCAAAAACAAACTAAGAAGCATTTAAAACTTTGAAAATCAAGCTCCATCAAACATTAGAGACCTGATTGGTCCAGATGTTCCTGATGGAGCTCTTCACAAAGAATAAACAGGTTTGTTGGTGATTTCAAGAATTTCGAAAAGTAGAATAAGAGACAGAGCTTTTAGTTATCAGCCTTTTCTTCTGTGGAACCACCATCCAGTTATGTACTATGAGGTAGACACCATCGACAGGCAGACAACTTAACAGTTTTATGGAAACAGGAAGAATCAGGAAGACCAGAGGGAAAAAGAATCACAAGGATAACAATGTGAAAGTGTCAAAGTCCTGCTAGAAAATGGAATCATCATTTGTACAAAACTTTAAGCAGAAGGAAGGATAAAGTGCAACAAAATGTCCTAGTAGAGTGGACTTTGGACTTGATAAAACACAATGGACCAACACGATCAGATGACATTGCTCCCCAAATTATTACTGACTGTAGAAAATTCACATTGCACCCAAGCAGCTTGAATCATGTTCCTTTCCACTTTCTCCAGACACTGGGTCCTTGATTTGTGAATGAAATACATTAAAGCCTGAACTGAATTAGGAGAAAAAATTAACGTCAAGATGGAATTGTAATTAACTGAGATGGACCTGTATTTGTTTATATTTTGGTTACTCTGAAACATTATTATTATTATTATTATTATTATTATTATTATTATTATTATTATTATTATTATTATTATTATTATTATTATATATTTTTTT
>NW_006800036.1:381785-390917 GCF_000485575.1 Poecilia formosa
ATCCAACTTTGTATATAGAGTACCACTTGAGCAAATTTTGTTGTTTCCAGGTACAACCACATTAAAGCTCTTTATTTTTTTTTTTTTTGTTGTTGCCAAAATTAGCTTTTTTTTTCGTGTTTTTATTATATGAACCAGTGGGTTTGAAAAACAAAAAAGAAAAAAAAAAGAAGCTGAAATGTAACAAATTAAAATAACTACATGCTGAAATCCTCAAAATAAACAAAACAAAAGCACTTAAGAAGAAACAAAAAAAAATGTATGAGGGCATCAGCAACTTTAAAAATTTAACAACATATTACAATTACACACATTGCCCTCCAATGCTACAGAATGTATAATAATCAAAACTTTTGACATTTTGTGTATAAAATGCTGTCTCTCCCTGTGTTTACATGACTGGCTATTGAGCTGTAAAACACTTGGCCTTAAACCCTTTTCAAGAATATTAGCAAATATAGATTATACATCAACCAAAGCACTGCTTGCCTCCTTGTTGACCCTTTGTTATGGCAATTACAGTAACAGCACGGTAGACAGGCGTTCAACTATTCTGATACTAAATGATCGAGTTGCGCCATCTAGTGTTCACAATTGCTCAATAAAATATTGCTGAAAATCTCAAAATTCTTAAAACAAATACTAAACTTTCTAAGCTAAAAATGTTATCCAACTTTGTATATAAAGTACCACTTGAGTAAATTTTGTTGTTTCCAGGTACAACCACATTAAAGCACTTTATTTTTTTTTTTTTTGATTGCTGTGTTTTTCTTATAACAACAAAGCAAAAGAAAAAGGTTATCGATTTGTGTATTTTAATTGTCCATCAGATTTGATAAAGAAACTGAATTTTCCAAGTTCCAAGTTGCATAAATAAACACAAATATATGCTGAAGTAGGAACTGGAAGTGTAAAAGTTTTATATTTCTCTCCAACTTAATCACAAAATCCAACATGGCCACCTTGTGTTTAATGTCTTGTGGCCCAGATTATGTGCTCACTCTCCAATGACAGAGAAGTTCTCCACAGCTTGGTTTGACCCTCACCTTGATCCATCTACACAACCTGAGGTTCATGTGGAGGTTATTAAGGCGTTGGTTGATGGAATCTTGCTGCAGGCGACATCCACACCAAACAGATGATACAAGCTACGTTGTGTTGGAAGTATTTTAACAACAGATGTGAAATAGATGACAGAGAGAAGATGTTTATCTATTGCCACTGATAATACCGTCACAACATTTACCAATAATATAGAAATTGCACAATCTTTGTGCACAAACACTGCAAAGAAATTTGACTAAAATTTCAGAATGAACAAAATGACTCAAAGAATGTTGAAGATCAGAAGACAGATTGTGTAAAACAAAAAGTCAAAATCACCACCTCTCAGTAATGTATTTGACTACCTGCTCCACACAGGAAAAGTTTCAACGTTTTAATCAAAACTAAAGGCTTTTCAGCAATGTATAAAATAAATTTTGGGGACCCTCTGAGGGACAGAAAAAGTGAGTTGTATGTGGCGCAGCCAAAGACACGGACATTAATCCCAGCTTCAACCACAATTACCAAGACACTGAAATAAGAAAAAGATGTTGAATTTTTAAAGAAATGTAAGTTTATTTTATACAAGTTCCATAGATTTAAGCTTACAGAAAAAAACTGATTACATACATCTGAAAGGATTACAATACTTCTGTCAATAACTGAGAGAGTTGAAATGCATGACTATAAAAAGAGAGTAAAAACAAATAAATTACAGCAACTAAAGTTTTGCTGCATTCCTTATACATTAGCAAGTGCAATAGACCATAGCTTATTTAATAAAGATGACACTTTGTTCGTTTGGAAGACATTTGTCTTTTACAATAGATACTTTATCTGGTCAGTTCAAACTCCAATCAAAGCTTACAGTGTTGACGGTTGAACTTAAAGTGTTGCATTTAACAAAAATACACCTGTTGTTCCACAACAACCATAATAAAACACATTCTTCATTTATATGATAAAAATTAATTCTCCTTCATCTCATCTTGGTAGTCTACCATAAAATATTAGAATATTTGGTAAATATCATGGAAAGAGAGCTGCTGTTTTCTGTAAGAAACTGTAGCATCACAACCTACATATTTATGCAAGCTGCTGTGTTGGCATACTATTGTCAAGTTTACAGGTTGGAGTTTGCACCAGAAATATTCTTGGTGTCCAGGTAGGTGATGAGATCCTTCACCCAGGGGGTTGAAGGTTTGACACACAGCTGACGGCCGGTCACCATGTTCAGCCTGGATGTGAAAAAGGAAGAGGAGAGTGTCAGCAGATTCAGGAGCAGGTTCAGTGTCACTGGTGCAACTTCTGTAACAGTGAATACTCACAAGATGGCAGAGTTGGAGCAGCGCTGACTGGTTCTGATGTAGCTCATAACTTTTTCTTTTGACACCTGCTTGTCATTGAACTTGAAGCAGCACTTCTTTGGGCCAACTCCACGCAGGCCTGCCAACAGAAAACACAGAGTGAATATCTCAGAGACATGATCAGGTTCATCTCTATGAGTTCCCTTTCTTAATTTCCTGTTAAACTGTGAAAAGGTAACATCTGAAATGGCTTCTTTTTAAAATAGTAGAGATTGTGCTTGTTCCACTTTCTCTGACTCTGCCTGTGTTTGTATCTGCTTTCCATTATTTTGGTAAAAATTAAACATGTGGCGTTTGAGAAGACAGAAGATTTTGAACTTATTTGATGCTAAAATCAAAACAGATTCAGGAAAAAAGTTATGGGTATACTTAAAAGTGTGTTTATGTGTAGATTAAATTTATTTCTATCTATTTTGATGTTTCTTTTCTAAAATTTAAATATATACGGTTTGAAAAACTGTTTTTATCACCATTTATCAGCAAGTCAGCAGCTAAACGTCAATATTTTGACACGTTTTTAAAGAATTAAATATGCATCTTTAGTAATCCTGATTATCTCATGCAAAGCAATGATTATTTCAGTTATTATATAAGGTAGTTCAGCATACTTTAAACTCACTGTATGTTTTATTATAAAAACTCATTTTAGAATTGTAAATTTGTTTGATAATAATTAAATGTATTAAATAGTTTCTATTTTAAAAGTTTCATCTTACCTTCAGTGAGAGCGATGAAGGCCACCATCATCACAATCACAGACAGAGCAAGACGAGCCATCCTGGTGTGTGTTTGTTGGTGTCAGGGAGCAACAGTGGTTAGAAAATCTCAGCTAAGTTCAGCTTGTTATCTCTGCTGTTTGATCTCCATCTGCCTTCATACTTATACATCATAAAAGGGAACCACCTCCCCAATTTCCATTTGTGGGGGGAATTACCTACGTACATGGGAGATTTTTTTTTAAGGTCTTTGTGTCTGCTAGTACGTGACATCTTATTACTTCCCTAAAATGTTTAATGCGGAAGAGAGTGGTTTCCCTTCCTGACCAAAACTGTGGTTTCACCCTCAATCTGATCACATGATGCTTTATCTGATGGCTCTGTATACAATGCAAAACCTCTTTGCTGTAGACCCTGCAGGGAATTTCTTATCTGAACGAGGGTTTTTTTTTTTTTTTTTTTGGTCCTCAATAACAATTTGAGTCATAGAGGCATAAGTAATTGTTCATTGTTCAGTGTGAATCTAAAGTTGTATTAAAAGAGTTTGAAGGGGGTTAAGACAAACTAAAAAACCCATTTCAACAAACAAAAACATAAGGTGTACTGGGACCCCGATCCAATACATGACATTAGACCAGAACATCCCTCGACACTGTAGAAACAAACCTCTGGCAATAAAAGAGATGGGCTAATAAAAATAGTTAAACAACCACATTAAAACATAGTCTACTAATTAACATATACCAATTTGTTTAATACTGCCAATGATTATTAATAAATTCTTAAAACAATTACTAAATACTCAGCACACCACCAGGAAATACAAAATTGATAATCATAAATGACATGTCCAAGGCTGTAAAATACCTGGAAACATCTTTGACAATATCTGTGATCTGAATAACAATGGAAAAATGTTTAAACTTTTAAAGGACAAAACATTTTAAAAATTTGGTTTAAATGCTGATTTGTGTAGGCCTCTATTTAAATGTCCTTTTTTATAGTTTATTTACCACACCACACCTTGATTTTATCATTTTACTCACCAGAATTATATTTTTTGGCTCTGTGACTGAATGCGTATGTATTGAAAAATTAAAAGTTTCTCATCTTATTACATTTAGGGCTCCAAGTAGTGTAGTTAATTCAAACTCTTTAGTTTACCGCTGAAAAATCTCTCCATAGCTGAAGTCCATGAACCTGCAAGTCTGAGCACAGCATTGAGTGTTTATGTGATCATAATAAGTGAGGAAAGCTGTTACATGTCTGGTGAAAATCTTGAATTTTTCTGACATGTTTCATTGGTAATATCCGCCTGTCTGATGTGTTTTCCCGGACACAGGCGTAGTGATTTGGGTTTATACAAAATGTTTTGCCGTGAAAAAGAGTTATAAAAATTAAGGATACATGATAGTATCGGCATGTTATCGGTATCGGCCGATATTAGCTGTGAAATTTAAAATCGGACATTGGCCATTCCGTCAAAATAACTCACCAATATGAAAGGCCTTGTTTTTACAAGACAAACCAGTGACAAAGATGTTTGCAGCACAGCACATCAAATTTGCACTGTTTGAGTGTTGTCCTTGTCTTAGAGAGAGCAAATGTCATGAATAAATTTGACATTAAACATAATGCAAGTTGAAAGTGCTACATTATTTTCAGCCTTCTTTTTAGCATTTGCATTGACAAAGATAATGCAGTACTTTAATTCCACAGAAGAGAAAGCCATATGTAATGGTGTGGAAACAAAACACGTTCTGGAACAACTCGGTGTATTTATTTAACGTAGCACAGCAAGAACAACTAACCGAACGAGCACAATGCCGTTATCCTTTCTAACGTCATCTCTCTTACTCTTACGCTTCTTCTTCTTCTTCTTCTTTTTT
This sequence comes from Poecilia formosa, assembly GCF_000485575.1. Taxonomy (NCBI): domain Eukaryota; kingdom Metazoa; phylum Chordata; class Actinopteri; order Cyprinodontiformes; family Poeciliidae; genus Poecilia; species Poecilia formosa. The sequence continues at coordinate 386,802 of NW_006800036.1, forward strand.
AATGGCGGTTGGGAAGCAACTTAATGGTGTGCATTACCGCCACCTACTGGTATGGAGTGTGGATCAGAACGCAATTTGTATAATCTCCATAGACATAATATAAGGGTTATATTATGTCTATGATAATCTCCCCCCCAAAAGTAGGAAAAAAAAAAAACTCTCTTACTCTTCCTACCGTTTCTCATTTATGCTTGTCAGTGGCTCCGCCTAATGGCGTGGAATAGTATTACACAACACAACACCATATAGTTTCAGTAAGTAGGTAAAGGAGAAAAAAAAATCTGTATTGGTATCGGTTATTGGCAAAATGAGTTTTAGTATATTGGCATATTGGATACCGACCAAAAACTCAATACCGTGCATCCCTAGTAAAAATCTTCGGTTGTTTAGTACACTGGACAAAAACAGCCGACGGCAACATCAAGCTGAATCAGGAATGTTGTCCTGTCGTTTCCAGCCATGCGGGCTTCCACTGTAGTTCCTTCCCCCCAACATTTTGTCATTCAGCTATAGAGGTTGTTACCAAATTTAACTTGTACAGAGTGACATTTACTAGAATTCCTGAAATTAAACATTTAATTTCCCAGTAGCAAAATGTTAGTGCAAATACTTTTGTCAGCGACTCTGCTCGGTATATTTTCAAGCCAAAGTCCACGTATGGATGTTGACTTTTTAAGATTTGTATAAATAGAACTGTATGAAATTAACAGTGTTAAATTTTAAAACACACACTTCAGAATGAGTCATTACAGATATGTATCACTGTAGAAAAGAACAAACCCATTTGACATTTCTCCTGGTCAACACTTCATGTTTGTTCAGGTTCACCGATACAACTAAAGTGTCACTGGGGAGTTTTTACACTTGACAAAGTAAGCAAATTTAAATATCAAGACATCACTGTTCATAAAAAGCAGAACCTCCACGAGCTGGTTTCACTTCTTCATTGGGCTTGCTTTAAGAAATAGTAAAAACATTTTTGTCTTCAAATACACATTTAGATAGAACTAATCAGGTGTGAATGATATATTAATATGTAGTGACATTAAAAAAGCAGAATTAAAGCGATGTAAGACTTCATTGGCTCTCTTTCCGTTTGTTCACGCTTTGATCCATGAACACTTCTGTAATTTGCAGCCAACGTCATGGGTGGCTGCGAAGATGAACAAGTATTTCCACTCAAGTAAAATAATTCAGAATAAAGGCTATTTTGTTGTTTATCTTGGAAAAGCATAAGGAAATAAGAAGTTTGTTGAAGATTAAAAAGAGAAAGTTAACTGATCTCTCAGCCATGCTACAGCAAAGTGAGGCATCATTATAACATTATTACATTACATACAGCTCTACATGATTACAGCTGAAATCCTCCAGCAACTTTGTCCTACTTTGACTTTAAAAATGAAGCATTTTAATAAAAACCCCAGGTTCCTCAGAATGCTGTCAGGACCGGATCTACATGTCTGTGGATGTGAAAAGTTAATAATTGTGTAAGTTGCCAATGTTGAACATACATCTAATTTTTTCTAAATTTGAGCTTACGTCACCTTCTTTCACATTAGACCTTCCCAGTGTGGCTTTTAAGTAATTAATAAGTGATTAAGGACGTCGAAGTCCAGTTCTTTGAATGTCGTTAGCGACAGTAGTAGTAGGAAATGTGGTCTACATTATGTAATTTAGTATGGTTAGCTTTGTGGGACGTGTCCAGGGTTTTGCAACACTGAGTACTGCGGGCCGTTACTGGAGACATGGCGTTCTGTGTGGAGGGCCACGAGGCAATGCAATGGTTTGAAAGAAAACATACCAAATTCAATAGGATTCTCAAGTAAAGTCTAACAATCATGATAAAGATATTGTTAATTTAAAGGAAAAGAGGAATTGGAGAAGTAAAATGGAGGAAAGTGGAGGAAGAAGTTGTAAAGAGGAAAACCTATCAGTACAGCAAAATGAGCATGTAAGATAAGATTAGTTAATATGTGGAACCTCTCTATACTAATTCATTGTTGTCTTGGCTGTCAAGATCATCCCAGATAATCCCATTATTCCCATGCTGGAGATTTTAGTGTAGCAGTAAGAATACATGAAGTTAACTTTAAAATTAATCACACAAAGTGACATCTAGTCCCCACAGTAGAATCAAACTTCAGGTTGTGTTTTTATGTTTTGTCTCATGTAAGTAGTGTGTGCTTTCTTCTTTTGCTTCTTGGTTTTATTGGCAGTTGGCAACAGACTTTTAGTATCATTACCGCCCCCTACTGGTATGTAATGGGGTTCATGATGGTCTAATTCACACTAATCTATCTATCTATCTATCTATCTATCTATCTATCTATCTATCTATCTATCTATCTATCTATCTATCTATCCGTCTGTCTATCATATACTTGTACAAACACCTACTACATAACATCAAATTCTATTAAATGATTTAGTTTTCTTTAAAAATCAAATAACTATTTGTTTACTCCTTAAATTCTTCCTCAAAATATCAGACAAGTCTGAAACCCTCAGTACACAGGCCCTCAAGGTCAAGGAATGATTATTCCCAATCTTTTTTTTTTCTTTTGATTTAATCCATCCATTTTCTTTACTAGTGGGATTGGAAGGGGTGCTGGTGCCTATCTCCAGCTAACGTTTTGGGTGAGAGGCAGGGTACACCTTGGACAGGTCGCCAGTCTGTCACAGGGCAACACAGAGACACACAGGACAAACAACCATGCACACACACACCTAGGGACAATATAGACAGACCAATTAACATAACAGTCATGTTTTTGGACTGTGGGAGGAAACCAGAGTACCTGGAGAAAACCCACGCATGCACAGGGAGAACATGCAAACTCCATGCAGAAAGACCCGGGCTGGGAATCGAACCCAGAACCTTCTTGCTGCAAGACAACAGCTCTACCAACTGTGCCACCCTTAATTTAATTTAATTTAATTTAATTTAAGTTTATTCTTTTTTTGTTTTACCAATTATGTTATTTAAAGACTGATCTGCTTTGCTTATTTTATGTGTTGATTAACTGAATAAAAACTTACAAGCTATCATATTAGCAGGTGTTACTTCTCTTGGTTTATATGCGGGTTTCAGAGAATGCATTTTGCCCAAAACTCACTGACAAACTTCTTAATCTAAGGTTTTGCTGTAAACGGTGTTCATGCATCTTCATATTTTCAAATTGAGTTTTACGTAATCTTTTTTTATTCTTCTTTTATCGTCTTCTTTTTTTCTAGGGTGAAAACTGATTAAGGTAATCAAGCTTAAGTAAAATATTCTTAGAAAATGGATATCACGTTACAGCTCAGGCACACAAATAAACTGTTGTCGGTATCAATGGCCAAATGTTTTGGTTTGACATTCATTATAAAAAAAAGTGATTTGCTTATCAGTAATCGATCAGTACCTTTGACCTCATCTAGCAACCAGATTTAAACCTTTGCACAGGAATTTGGCAAAACCTGTTGATGGCTATGACATCTGCAGGGTTTAAGTAAACAGAGTTGGAGGCGGCAGCGCTAAAGACATGAACATTAATCCCAGACTCAGCAACAACTTACAATATGAAAAAGAGACTTTGTTGAACTGGAAAAGCAACATGAGTTTATTTTATAAGAATCAATGTACGTTACAGAAAAACTGATTGGATTACAATAATTCTGTCAAAAATTCAAAGAGTTCAAAAGCATGACTATAACAGACTTTAAATAATTCAATTGCAGCAACTAAAGTTTTGCTGTATTCCTTATACATTAGCAAGTGCAATAGACCATAGCTTATTTAATAAAGATGACACTTTGTTCGTTTGGAAGACATTTGTCTTTTACAATAGATACTTTATCTGGTCAGTTCAAACTTCAATCAAAGCTTACAGTGTTGACGGTTGAACTTAAAGTGTTGCATTTAACAAAAATACACCTGTTGTTCCACAACAACCATAATAAAACACATTCTTCATTTATATGATAAAAATTAATTCTCCTTCATCTCATCTTGGTAGTCTACCATAAAATATTAGAATATTTGGTAAATATCATGGAAAGAGAGCTGCTGTTTTCTGTAAGAAACTGTAGCATCACAACCTACATATTTATGCAAGCTGGTGTGTTGGCATTTTA
>NW_006800036.1:391100-392780 GCF_000485575.1 Poecilia formosa
TTCAGGAGCAGGTTCAGTGTCACTGGTGCACCTTCTGTAACATTGAATACTGAAAAGATGTCAGAGTTGGAGCAGGGCTGACTGGTTCTGATGTAGCACAAAACTTTTTCTTTTGATACCTGCTTGTCATTGAACTTGAAGCAGCACTTCTTTGGGCCAACTCCACGCAGGCCTGCCAACAGAAAACACAGAGTGAATATCTCAGAGACATGATCAGGTTCATCTCTATGAGTTCCCTTTCTTAATTTCCTGTTAAGCTGTGAAAAGGTAACATCTGAAATGGCTTCTTTTTAAAATAGTAGAGATTGTGCTTGTTCCACTTTCTCTGACTCTGCCTGTGTTTGTATCTGCTTTCCATTACTTTGGTAAAAATGAAATATGTGGGGTTTGAGAAGACAAAGCTTTCTTTCTAAAAATGTTAAACAATGAAGTGATGGATGCTCGTTTATCAGTAAGTCAGTAAAAACCTTAAATGCTTTTTGAAGGAAAGTAAAAGTTCAAAACAAAGATTTCTGAGGTAAGTAGTACTTAATTGGCAATTCATCATTGCAAATAATAATTTTTTCCTTTTGTAAGTTGCAACCAAAATGTTATGTAATGCAGCTTGAACTGTCTGTAGCACATGGATTTGTGGTCACTAAAGACATAAGAGTTACACTTTGTAATATCTTGAAATCTAATTGTTTGCATTTCCATTTCAGGATACTTGTTCAAATAATTATTTTTCTAAAAATGTTGATCCCAGCTGTTTTAAAGCTTGCTAAAATCTCCCGCATAAAGCAAAAAACAAGAAGCAAATTTCTGCTGCTACTTAAGCAAATGTAGTGTTTCTTTAATGTATTGAATTATATTAAAGTAATCTGTAATTTTACACTTATTTAATGCACTATTTGATTTGTATTCAAAATTTAGCTTTGGAAATTTAGTGTTTGAACAAAATATTTTGATCTATCACCCAAGTTAGTTCAGCATACTTTATACTCAATGTGATTTTTTTTTTAAATTAGATAAACTCATCCTAGAATTTAAAAGTTGATTGATAATCATTAAATGTATTAAATAGTTTCTATTTCATGTGTCATCTTACCTTCAGTAAGAGCGATGAAGGCCACCATCATCACAATCACAGACAGAGCAAGACGAGCCATCCTGGTGTGTGTTTGTTGGTGTCAGGGAGCCGCAGTGGTTAGAAAATCTCAGCTAAGTTCAGCTTGTTATCTCTGCTGTTTGATCTCCATCTGCCTTCATATTTATACATCAGAAAAGGGAACCACCACCCCAATTTCCATGTCATCAATCTTTTACGGGGGAATTACCTACGTACGTGAAAGGGACGGCCTTCTTTTGCCTGTTTCACTTCTCTAAAAGTAGCGTGGTTTCCAAAACTGTGTTTTCTCCCACTATGAGGTCACATGATCTGTTTTAATTACAGACCTTCATCTGATAAGATATTAAAGAATTTCTGTTGTCACTCATCAGATATTTTTTGTCCCCAATAGCAATCTGAGTAGTAGTTATTGTCATTGATAAGTTATTGACACTTTCTGGGGTGACCTTGGGTTAGGGGTTAGGAGTTCATCTATAACCGGCAGGCTGAAGGTTCGAATCCCTAACTCTGTTTGTCTTTGTGTCGTTGGCAAGACAAGTCAAGGGCCACTAACAGGTAAGTGGCCCCGTGAC
>NW_006800036.1:393606-439990 GCF_000485575.1 Poecilia formosa
ACCGAAACAACTAAGACAAGGATCCAGCAGGGAACGGGCGACAAAGGTAAGGCTAAATACACAGGGCAAATGACCAGGGGAACAAGAGACAGGTGGGACCAATCAAGACAACACAGGGACTAACTAAACTAAGAATGCTCAGAAAAGCCACATCGTTACATAAAGAACTCCAACACCAGGGGTAATGCGATACTTCTCCCTCGAGTAGCAATAAACTCATAGGAAAAAACAGAGATGAGCCAAGAAAAATGGTTTAATAATGGTTTCCTCCTTACAAGATTAATACATTAATGCAATTAATAAATACTATTAGCTTCGGAAAATCAGAAACTAATAACCAAATCTATTTTAAATGTGTTTTTTCATGAGTCATTCTGGAACCAGTTCAGGGAAAGCATGTTTTGAGTTCATTTTCTGTAATGTTTAATGTTTTATGCTTATTTGTTTTTTCAATTTGTAAAAACATTACAGTCTAAGGTAAGCTTAGAGCACATTTAGACATAGCAGGTGGTTTTTCTCTTTTATTTTAGCTGTAGATAACAGATCTATATTAGAATAACCCAATGGTTTTAGCATTAACCATGAGGCTACGGAGTGCAGTGCCTTAGGAGAGGCTGGATTAAGATTCTGCTCTAACTAGAGAAAAGGATGTAGGGGGAAATAGACTAACAGGTCAACACTACAGAGAACAGCTGGTGACCGAAGGAAAGCAGGTACTGTCCTTTCTTCATTAAGTCAGATGTGGAAGAGACAAAGCAGCAGAAGAGCCTAAGGCTCTGTACCCGACCATGAAACCATAAGAAGGAAGTGGTTTTAGCAATAAAGGTAAAATTCAGAAAGAACAGAGCATAATGGTCTTTATTGTCATTCTACTGGGAGGCACAATGAAATTAAGGATGCTCCCACCAAATCACCACACACCACACAAAAAACATAAAAAAACGACAACACAAGAAGGTAACAAAGAGATAACAGATTTAAAAAAGAGGTATTGTTCTGACTTTCAGTGTATAAGATACATAAACAAGAATAATAATTTAAAGCTTAACATGTCTGTAGACATTGTTTATATTATATGATCTGAGAGGAGGTAGGAAGAGGCAGATTGGGCTGCTTGTTGCTTTCATTGGGTTATGGGAGTCTGTGTGTGTTTGTGTTCTTGTATTTGATACATTGTCAGAACCATTTTCTTAATATGGTTTTCTGTTTTTGGGTGACAGGTTCGATTTAGGACTAATTTAGGCCTAATGTGTGAATTGAGTGTAGGCTATGTTTAGGGTAAGGATGAGGGTTAGGCTATAAGAACTAATGAAACTCAATGCAACGTCAATGTAAAATCAGAAAGACATACTGCGTGAGTGAGTGTGTGTCTGATGGTCCAGGGGAAGAAGGTACTGGTCAGTCTGTTGATGTGTGACCTGAACGATCTGACCAGTTTAGATGAAAACTGCTTTGGGAGTTTTTGATTTACCACGAAGAAGAGCATTCCTTCCCGGGTCATGTGGTGAATCATTTCTTGTGATATTTGCTCAATTTCAAGCACTTATTGAAAAAACCCTGGCTGGATTTCTTGTTTTTGGAGATTCTGCTGTGGCATGGTTCTGGTCTAGGTTGACACTGTTTTCTGTATTTTTCTCATGTTGCAAGAGTGACCTTTTCTAAATAATCCACATCTTTTAGACACCCATTTGGGTTTTTCCTGTTATAATTATTTACTGTTTATTCTGATTTATATTTTTGTTTACCATACTCGATGATGCCTCTACATATGTTTTTGTAATGTTATGCCCAATAATTTTATAATTGTGGAATTAGTAAAGTACATCTTATCTTATCTGTCAAAAGAAAATGTACACTTAGGCAAAGCTCAGATGGCAAACATCACACTTATAAAGCTAAAGAAATAACTGGGGTTTTTGAGACATGTACATATCAGAGTTCACTGTAAAATGACTCATATTTGTGATTTTTACATAATTTACTCATAGTAATCCCCACTGATGAGTTTGAATCAGTCAAGCATAAAGAAAATCTTTCTTCTTTTGCAGCTAAAAAATCCCAAGATAAGTTCAGTCATACTAGAAGTACAGCCTTTTTATGTTTTCCCATCTGCCTGTAAGTCTGTTTAACAAACTGTTTAATAACCTAAGTCACAAACAGAAGCAGATATCTCAGGTCAATTCTCTCTGTCTTTCTTCTTACTGCTTCAAAATAGATACAAAAAAGGAATTTTCAAAGTTTGGAAGAGCAAATCAGTCTGCCTATTGCTGCTAAGGGATTTAACATATTGTTTTAAACTTATACGTGTTGCAAAGAAATATCTAATTAAGGTAAAAATTACATTTTTATTGTCAGTTTTGCTGTTTTGATTTGAACTGCTTTGCCTTGCTCCGTAATGCCTGAAGCATCTTTATGATGTCTTTTTAAATCAAATACAGACAATAAATAATTTGTAAACCATGGCCTGTGTTGAGTGGAGTCATATTGGGTGCACTTGAGGCCATGATATAAAGGTACTTTTGTGTTTACAAAGTGAACTTTATCGTACTTCTCCTTTCTGGGTGTCGACTGCCATTTATTGAGTCTTCTTTGGAAAACGGTGGCTGCCTCTGTGAACTTATGAGTGTGACGGTCTGTGTTTTCTGTGTAGTTATTTTTTGAGGTTTTGTGTCCTGTGTTCCCCTGTGAGTCTCTGCGTCTTCCCCGCTGATTGCTTCCCAGGTGTGTCTAGTTACCTGATTACCCTCCCTGTGTATTTTAATCCACCTGTTGTCTTTGTCTCTTGTCGGGTCCTCATCTAAAGTCGTTTGTTCTGTTCCTTGTGCTGCCAGTGATTTTTGGATTTTAAGTTCTTCATTAAACATCTTTTTGACATCCTGGGCCTATCGGCGTCTCCCTCACCACCTCCCATCATGACAATGAGAGTGAAAAAACAATAAAACAAAGAACAGAAAGAAGCTTTAAGTCCTCAAAGTAGAAAAACAACATGGGGTTTTTCTAAAGGTTGTATTGGCACAAGCAGACTTTATTTGATAGCGGTTAGAGAGGAAAGTAGGTAATGAGAAACAACTTTCCTTCTAGCTTTTATGTGTAAATTGAACAAATTCTTTGATTAGGAAAAAAAAATGCAGAAATTTCAAATAGACGATGGATAAATATAAATTAACTTTTTGTGGTTTAGTAAGATTCAACATTTACACCAAAAATAATAATTTATGCAATTTATGTTTTTATCTGTGCCAAAACAACATATAGCCCCATAATTTGAAGAAAAGCCAATAATATATATTAGGCAGTTTCGGAACCTCACTAGTGTGTCAAAAATAAGGTGATTTTTGGTGTTTGTAGACAAAATGCTTTGCTGTATGCATTAGGAAAATGGTCCTCATTCTGTATCAAATACAAGTCTCACACACACACATGCGCGCACGCACACACATGTGTTTGCGTGGCTATCTTTGTGGGGACTTTCCATTGACTTCCATCCTTAACCCTAACCAAAACTCAATTCAGACCTTAGTCCTAAACCTGACCCCTAACCCACAAACAGAGTTTCCCCTTGTGGGGACTGAAGCTTTGTACCCACAAGGAGCAGTGGGTCCCCACAATGTAGTGTCAGGAAACTGGTCCCCACGAGGTATTACAAACAAATGCACACACACACACACCTGCCCGCTTCCGTACACAAAACATCCTTCTTTATTTTGGTAACTCCTTATGGAGTTGGCAGTACCCACTCTGGTCTCTTCCTCTGTCTTTCTCTTTCTCCTCTTCTTCACTAAGTATTTCTAAGTATGTTTCACTAAGTTTGGCTTATTTTGCTGCATCCACTCAGATGTTACTTAGTCTTGTTTTCTTGTAGCCTCCCCTCACACTTTTGTGGTTTGTTGATTTCTGCTCACTTCTCCAACTCCGGTCAGCTTCGCTGGAATAACGTAGAACCTTGGTTGAAAGATTTCATTGGATCAACCCAACGTCTTTCAAGAAAATTAACCAATGGACTGTGGATAAAATAATTTTCAATATGTGTTCTTGGTGAAATTATGAAAGCCCTGGGCCCACCCAAAAATGCGTGTGGGCCGGCTGGGCATTACCTGCTCCAGTCCACCTCTGGTTGTGACCATTAGGTTTCCGTGTTTCGTTCGTTCTGTTTAGTGTCATTTCTGTATTTTTGAATGTCAGATCTCACCATTCCAGTTTTCTTGTCTGTTAGATATTTCCTACTTTTATTGACCTTTGCACCTTTTGATGTTCCTAAGATTAGTGTTTTTTTATTTTTTGGTCAGTGTTTATTATGGTTTCAGGTTTCTCCCCTTAAGTTTCAAGGTCTCTGTTTCTTTTATTGTTTAGTTTCCTTTCTCTTTCAGGCTGGCAGCCAGCTTCTCTTCTCTCCTTTTTTCCTCAGCTGTTTCTACTCCTGTCATTTTAACTCCTTCCCAAGCCTATATTTAGATTTCATTCTCTCTTTTCTTACTGCCTCCTTCTGTTGCAACCTCTGTTATTCATCTCCTGGTCTTTGCTCCATGTTCTGCTTAATCCTGCAGCCATTAGGCGAAAGTCATCTTCGTTCATTCTTATAAAAACTTTACTTGCATTTATCTCTGCACCATTTAACACCAAACAAGACACCATGTGGCTTCCAGTGCCATGTCTTTTCCCTGTTATAGTTAAATCTCAAAATATGAAGCTTGCAGAGAGTCACATGTCAAAATCAAAGACAGTTTAAAAAAAAAAAATCAAACAGAATTTGCTGATGCTTACTCTTAAAATTCCCATGAGCAAAACACTAAAAACTCATTTAACAAATAATAATTTAGTCTAATTAGTATTTTTGCATTAATTTGTCAGCCATACTTCATACTTGGATGTTAATTATTTAAAATGTAATAAATAAAATCAATGCTTCTTAAGTTTAAGGCAAAGAAACAAAACATTCAGAATGAGTCATCATTATGACCCCTTTGACATTTCTCTGCTGTAACACTTTCATGTTTCTTCAAGTTGACCAACACAACTAGTTTCACTGTATAGGGGAGTTTTTTTACACTTGACCCTGTATGTAAATTTAAATAGCCAGACATCTTCCCCCGCTCACAAAAAGAGGAACCTCTCCTCTGCTTGCTTTTTCACTTCTCATTAAGTGTCCTTTAGAAAACATTTTTGCCCTGGATACACATGTAGAAATGGCGCATCTGGTGTGCATTAGACATTTACATTTAATTACATAAAAAAAAAAAAGCAGAAATAAAGAGATTATTTTTTTTCCATCAGTGGTTGTTCCCTTTGCTCACACCAGGACTTCAGACGACTTCTTCATTTCACAGCCAAAGTCATGCGTGGTTGGCACCGGCTGCCAAGCTCAGCCATTGTTCCCACTCATACTTCAGAGTTCATAACGGTCAAAGAACGACACAGGACACACAAAAATAAAGGGAAAGTTTGTTTGCTTTTTTTTTTTTTATCTTAGAAAAGCAGAAAATAAGCAGTTTGATGAAGATTAGAAAGAGAAAACCAACTGAACCCCTCAGTCATGTTACAGAGACCAAGTCAGACAATCCCAAAGATAAACAATCCCCAACAAAAGACAAAAATCAATAAAAAACATGAAATCATAGAAAAGTCAAACCAGAAAAGGATAGCAAAGTGAGGCATCGATTCTACTGAGACTACTAGCCTGAAGCGTTATTACAGTACATGCAGCTATGCAAGCCTGGAGCTGAACTCCTCCAGCAACTTTGTCCTACTTTGACTTGAAAAAGGAAACATTTGAATAAAAATCCCAGTTTCCTCGTTTCCTCAGAATGCTGTCAGGACCGGATCTACATGTTTGTGGACATGAAACGTTAATAAATCATCGTATAAGTGCCAATGTTGAACAAACATCTAAATCTTTAATTCAAGTCACCTTCTGTCACCAGCATACATTTGGACATTTTGATATTCCTGCCCCAGCGCGGCTTTTAACGGATTACTCGGGGATTATGGATGGCTAATTCCAGTTGCTTGATTGTCGTGAGCAACAGTATCAATAGGAAATGGGATTTATATTATGCAATGGGAATTAGTGAGGTTGAACTCCATTAGGGAGGAAAGGATAGGAAAATATATCCTAAGACCTGACTGCAGAGTTTCACTCCTTTCTTTAGCGGCGTAATTTAATTATAAATGGAAAGTTTAAGCTCAGATTCTGATAACAGACCTGGTTTAGAAAAACCATTAAAAAAATTAAAAACGGTTGTACATGCCGACCTGCAGAAGTCATTAAATGATTTAACTATAACTGTACATCTGGTGACTCACAAATCCATCCCTGATCAACAACCACTATATGACAACGTTTTCTTTCCTAGTTGTTCTTGAATATTCATGGCTAAAGGTGGCATAATTCTTTATATGTTCAATTCCATATAATTAAATCCGCCCTAAGGCTATTATATTTAAAATATTTTTTAAATTATATATACATTTGAGCATAAAGACCAGTTATTGTGAATTATTACAACATTGTTTGGGCTGGGTGTTATTTTCAATGTTGTGAAAGCTCAACCTCAGAAAATAAGGGATTAATCTTACAATAAATGCTTTTATTCTGTAATTTTGAAAAATTTTTCTATCTTTAATTGGGAAATAACATTTCTGTCGACCTACAACTACAAAATCACAAAAGCCTGAATTAAAAAAATACAATTGACGACTTCGTTGCTCGACACTAAATTAGATCCAAACATGGATGTCCAGGCTGGCTCTTTTAGCTCTACAGATCTTTCTGTTTTCTCTATTGTTTGCTGCACATTTGCAAGCGACTTTTGCCCACTGAAAAAAATGTAGCTTAGCAGGTGGGAGGCGGATCCTTCGCGTTAACGTCGCTTGAGTTTGCGTGACATGAACCGAGGCTGGAGATGTGGATTTGCGGTGAACTGTGTTTTGCTTCCAGCATAGAAGAAAACCGCTCCAAGAAACAAAAACAGAACCATAGTAATAGTATTTAATTTGCACATAGCGGGAAATGAAACTTGTCTCATAAAATATCACTTCATTTCCTTATTCTCCACCAACAAATGTAAAATTTTTTATCTTTTTCCTTCCACATATAATTTAACACTTGTCTTGCTAAACATCATGGTCCCACCACACTGTCTGTGTATCTGTACTGCTGTAAAATAGTTTTTAAGCTTACATGGAAACAATCTGAAGAACAGAAGGTAACAATATAGATTATGTTCTGAAACTGATATTTTACATTGTGGTAATTTGGGTTTGTCTCTATTACATTTTCCCCATAAAAAGCAGAAACGGCAAAAAGCAAGGAGTATTAACTGAAAGTCGTGGATAAAGCCAGCCAGCATTTTATTTACCAGCAGAGTTCCCACTGTGGGAGTTGTTGATTCACATAGTGTTAGTTAAAATGAAAGTAGACACTCTTCCTAATTCGTGGGTCTTCCCTGTCAAAAAAAATAAATAAATAAAAAATAAAAATCTGAGTTGGTCTTTGTAAAGATTAAGTTGTTTAATTCCAACTTAAAGTGGACAAATTCCAGCAATAAACCAGCAGCCATGTGCTCCTGATCAAATGCACTGTGATAATACAGCACCTCTAAACGAGGAGAAATGTTGGCAGTCTGCTGTGGAGCCCACATGATGCAAAGGTGGGAAGAGACGAGCAATGACCTTGGAGAAACAACTGTTGCTGTTCTTCAGATCATACAGGCCTCAGCTAGCATGATAAATATTAGCAGGACGATTGGGGAAAAAAAGACTAACGTGGCAGCACGACTTAGATTTGCAAATTTGCACCTGAATGGACCAGAAAACCTCCAGAACTCTGGACAGATGAGACAAACGTAGCGATGTCTGAGCATGTAAGATGCAGCCGCACGACATGGGGGCCCTGCTGTTGGAACAAGTGGTTCTGTGTACCGAATTATCATATTTGAATAACTCTAGGTCCATATGCAGCAGGACTTTGATGTTTTAAACCTTTGACCTGAAAGAAGGTGTACTTTTGCTTATAATGACGGCACATCAAAGGAAAAGAAGAGAAAAATAATTCTGGGAATTGGAGCAAAATTTCTTTTAAAATGAATCACACAAGTGATGAATTAGAAAATTAAAAATACAAGCAGTTTAGCATGAAAAATAAGAGTAATTGTGATAATAATTACAATATGTGAGTCATAAGGAGCGTGACTGAGCTGCCAGGTGACCTCTGGACTCAAACCGTAAAACAGAAACGAACAGAAATGACACCTGGCATTTTTCTGACTCATACAGTATCACACACCGTCTCACTGCTGCGCTCAGTAGCTCATGTTTCTACAGCCAGTCTACAGTTTAATAGTTTATAATAATTTACTGTGTGCGAACTCCCCTGACGTGACTCAGAAACAGATGGTTAAAAATGGCTGTAAACATTATTCACCGTGTAAAAACACTGGACGTCAGTCCATATTTACTACTACGACCCCGTGTCTTCAGAGTCTGTCCTGAACGATCAGATAAAAACTCTTTTCTGCTGAATAACGAATCTGTCGTTAAAATGTGTTTTCAAGGTTAAACGTTCTCTGCTGCGTGTCAAAACAACAACAACAAAAAAAAAAACACTGGTTAATCCCTTGAGTTGAACCGTTTTATGCCTGAATGATTCATAGGTCAGACTTAAATGATGGAACAAACTTTCCTCTGGAAATGGTCAAACTGTGAGACGTGGAACATTTTCCTCCCAGAACGCATTTTCCTGCAGTGCTCTAATTTAACGCACCGTCTGTGTGTTTTCACCGTGGTGAACCTGAGTGAATGACTTCTCCTACTGCAGAAGGGCTGATCAATGCCTTGTTGAGCTGCTGAAGGAGGCAGAGAAGGGCCAGGTTACGACACCCAGTGGTTCTGTCACAGCGATTGTAACTTAAATACAGAGGTGTAGCTGTGAGAAACCTGAGAACTTTTAAAACAATCGGAGAAGCAGAACCCCTGTTTTCTGTCTTCTGATGCGAAAGAAAAAGGAGAGGAGACTTGCGCTTATAACAAACACAAAATATGAGCTGTTATATCTGTTGTATAAGATTAAGTCCAATTAATCTCTAAGTAATTTAGAATTTGGTTGACAGCAAAACAAGAAAAATAGGCTAACTAATCCGACTGAATGTTTTATTTTTAATCAACCAATTCAAAAATACTTGACATACTTCCTCCTTTAAAATATTTGCTCAAAGTTAAAAAGATTACAAGAAAACATTGCAGGCTGGAAGGAAAATATGAATCGGTGATCGCATTCGGTAGTTAAAATTTTAATTTTGTATTTAAGTCCTGGGTGTTTTTAAGTGAATCATGTCGGTATTCAAAACCAAACAATGTAAATGCGTTATATTTCATAATAAGCTTCGAGTTTATCTCCCGTAATGGCAATTTGGTTTGAACCAATCACTGTATGGCATTCCTGTCTGTACCGAGTGCCAACAGGACGGGCTCATAACAAATGATCAAAACACGCCATGCTGCAAAAGGTGTTTGCCCTCTCAAGTTTCCCCTGGTTTTGCTTTATTTGGCACACTAAGTCATCAGGCAAAAGTTGAAATCAGACAAAGACAACCTGGGTAGATTTAATCACAGCTGCAGTGGGTAACTTTAGTAAAAATAGATAAATTTTTTATACATATTTGTTAAAACTGTCACTATGGCCTGACAGGAGAACATGACAGAGATCATCTGTGGGTAAAAAAAAAAAAAATCAAACTCCTCCTCCTCCTCCCAATGATGCTGCTGTTTGCGGAAACAGACCGCAGCCGGTCAATCGACCAATCAGAGCCAGAAGGAGGATTTTAATGCTGTCAATCATGCCTGTGTATGCGCTGCTTACACCTCCCCCCCCTCACAGTGCATTCAAGCTCAAGATTACTAGCTTGCTGCATCATTGTCCAGTTTTTTTTCAACTCCAGGATGTCTCGCAAAACTAAAGCCAGGCAGAGTCAAAGTCTTTAATCTGATTGAGAATCTGAGAAATGACCCCAATGTGGCTGAATCAAACTAATTCTGTAAAGAAGAGCGGACCCGAACTCCTGCACATTGATTTAAGGGACTTTTTTTCTCCACTTCCCTCCAACGCTTGAAGACGATTATTGCCACCCAGGGGAGTCACAACCAGTTATTAGGTTTTGGAGATAAAATTGTTTTCTCACATGCAGGTTGTTTAGAATAGCGTTATTCCTTCATTATTCCTTCAAATCATTATATGAAAACTGTTTTGTGTGTTTACGGCTTTGTCTGGTTAATGAACTGACAAATTGGGAGAAGGCGATTCATTTTCAAAGCGTAGTAGCTCCACAGGTTTATAACTACACATCCTGATATTATCTATTTGGGACAGTCACATGATGAAGATGATTATTATTATTAGGGTTACCTACAATCTCTTCTCCTTTACACAAAGTGTAGCTGTGTGCTATTGTTGTTTAGATCCTCCTGTTCCTGTGCACACCTTTCTGCGTTTTGCACATGCAAAAATGAAAATCCGAGTGTGTGTTTCAGGGTAAATCGCTCACTGAGGCATCCAATCTCAAGTCAGCGTGAGTCGAGCTGCTATAACAGTGCGGTAAACCGTTTTACCTTCATGCATCACTGGAGCTTTATTTACAAAATGCTCTTCAAATTCATACCGATAGTATCTGAAAAAACATGCTAAAAGCATCACATTGCATCCAACCTCTTCCTTCAATTAGAAACATATCATTTCATATTAAACAGGCATTACAAGTTTTATAAAAAGTGGAGTGTCTATTGTAGAAACTCATATATATATTTTTTTCTTTCTCATTTTAGTAAGATTTGTTTGTAAGAAAAAAAGACACTTGTTGAGGTTTTGGGAATGATGTGAGGGGGTCAGCGTGGCGAACGACTGACAGCGAAACCGACCGGTAACTTTTAGGGAAGGTGCACAACACAAGGTCACAGATGGTCATCGTAAAGGCCGGTCAGCGGCTTCACTTCAGTTTCATTTTTCTTTCGTACACTCAACAATGAGCGTCCAGCTGTTCCTGAAGGTAGAGCCATAAAAATAAAAGAACTATACTGGAAACTACGTCCTAAAACAGATCAAATGAGTGTGTGCATTGGCTACATGAAACACTTCACTCGAAACGAAACCCCCCCCCGCAGCTTAGTTCAGCAGGGAGGGTCGGAGGAAAAACCAACAGTCTCAAAGTCGCAGTGTTCAGTGTGAATCTGTGGGTAATTTACCCAGGAAGATAAAAAAAAATTCTGACTTCCTAATACGAATTCCCCCAGCTTACACCTCTCCTTTTCTGAATTTTCTCTCTCGTCCTTCTTCTTAAATGTCCCGACCGCTCTTCCACAGATTTACTCATCCGCTTGCCATTCCTTCAACCCCCAACCCCCGCGTCGCTCCGTATCTGTAAACTCGGAACTTCCCGAGTTTCTTCCTAATTGCTCCTCCTTGGCAGTAAAATTTAAAGAACATAAATGTCAGGCGGTGGATCTAAGGCTCCTCTTCCCCGGTGGACACAGCCAGTCTCATGGCCACAGAAAGGTGGTCGGTGAGGCCGGCCAGCTGAGTGATGAAGCTGAACTCTTCGATGTCCTGCGAAAGAAGGATAAATGTATTCATGCAACAAAATTAAGACAAAAAAAAAAAAAATAAAAGTAAATGCATACACAGATATAAGAGCATGTAGAAACTGAAAGGTAAGGTGATTCACAGATCTAATTTAATCTTCTTTTTGAAACAGAAACTCTAAAATTGTTGGTATTGTTTATTTCTGTTCGTTGTGGCCAATGAAAACCAAGACATCAAATTCTCAGAAAACGTGTATATTTAATTTAGGAGATCTGCACTGTTGGGTCTGGTGTCTCTTATCTTCCTCCAGACAATGTTCTGTAGACTCTCTGTGGGGTTCAGGTCAGAGGAGTTTACTTTCTATTTAAGACGTCACTCTGCGAACATCCAGGTTCTCTATCAGTGACCTTTTGTGGCTTAGCCTCTTTGTGGAGGGAGTCGGCGGCTGTCTCCTGGACAACTATTGAGTCAAGATTTGCTCCTGTAGTTTTCTATTTCTGTACTGAAGATGATTTTTTTATTGGATAAATGTGAAATTTTCTGACTAAAAAGTACACATTTTAATTTTCGTTGACTCCAAGATGGAATCATAAAAATTAAAAGAAAAGGATTTGAAGTATGTCACTCTATGTTCAACGTATCTGAAATTTTATCTTTCAGTTTTTATTATTATTTATTATTTTTGTGCCAGTTAGAAGACAAGTTGCTTAATGCACGGCACACTTTTGTCATTGTCGGTTTCACTGACATTTGAAATGTGGCTGTGAGGAAGATGACCGCTGCAAACGGTTTCTGGATGATGTCATGGTGAAACCAGAGGTGTCACTTAACAAGTGGGCACTCAACTGGCCTCCCTTATTAGTGATATTTGGTAACACTTTATTTGAAGGGGGGTGAATAAGACTGTCATAACACTGTCATAAACATGACATAACACCTGTCATGAACATGAATAAGCCTTCATGAATATTTGACTGTTGTCATAAAGTGTCATTATGACACTTTTAATACAAAGTTGACATGATTCAAAATGTCTTTATGACAACTTGACATTAACCAAGAAATCATCACTGATATAAATTTGTTATAAAAGTATTACTGATTGCACTTTAAAAATTAGGTAACTTTATGTTATTAAAGGTAAAGTTTAAACAGTAATGATTTATTGGTTAATGTCAAGTTGTCATAACAAAGACATTTTGAATAATGTCGGTTTTGTATTAAAAGTGTCATAATTTACCGAATGACGCTTTATGACAACAGTCATAAATATTCATGAAGGCTTATTCATGTTCATGACAGGTGTTATGTCATGTTAATGAAAGTTTCATGTCAGTCTTATTCAACCCCCTTCAAATAAAGTGTTACCTGATATTTTTATATAAATATACTTATAAAATAGGGAAATAAATCTGCTCTCAGGAATTTTTTATATGCTGTAGACTTTTCTTCTCGTTTAGACAGAAGTATTGGGGATTTTCTTTCAGTAAAATAAGATAAACAGCTATAAAGTGACTTATCATGGGACTAATGTATCAGATCCTTTTTTTTTATTGAGTCTAAACTTTTTTTCCCATTAGACGTTTCTCTGACAGCAGTGTTGAAGCATGCAACAATCTGCTCTGTCCTGGACTATGATGGGATTTATATTAACTTCCTTTTTCAAAGCATCAATTCTCTGGATGAAGTTTTATTGCAGGTCAGAGCGTCACATACCACAGTCTGCTGCATGCCTCTGTTGAATGGTTTACTTACAGACTGAATCTGCTACATTTTAATTTACAATGCTATTTTAGGCCTTCGTATCTTTACACCTTCTTTTATTAGAAAAGCTAAGGTGCTAAAGAGCTTAGAAGAAAAGGGTGTTTAAATATGCGCCCAGGACTGCTGCGAAAATGCCTGCAAATAAACGATATGGATCCTCAATGAGCTCTTCCTTCATCCTTCCTTTAACATCTGATTGTAAATATTTTGCATAATTTGCTTTTCATGAGGCTTCTTTGCTCTGATTGTAAAACCTGTTGAGTCTTGTTTTCCAGGAGACTCTTTGAAACGCAGATCTCAAATCAATATTAAATCAATTTCTACCATGTTTTTTAATCGTAATGCAGGGTTTTAGCCGTGTCTTCATCCTGGTGTGGATTTGGGCCCCATCTGGACTTCCCCTTGTTAATGATGCTGTTTGTGTTGTTTGGGGATCGAAATGGATCTTCCTTTACAGGACGTAAAGTCTATTAGGGTATTTGCTGCTTTTGCGGGTTTTTTTTTGTTTGTTTTTGTTTAGGATATTACCATAATCAAGAGCATGAGTGGTTTTTAGTGAAGTAGTTTCTATGGTTCTCATCTTGAAAAAAGGAGACCATGTCCCTGATGGGAGCCTAGCTCTACTGTGAGGTGAAGACAGACCTGATTGAAAAACGTCAAGTCCTCAGATCTGTGACCCATTTACATTCCAGACTTTGACTATCATCATAAGGTACTGACTGTAGACAAAATAAAAAGACACAAGGTCAGCAGTGCCATTGTTGTGTTAAGACCACAGGGCCGTCCCCAGGCTGTTACCACTACTTCACATGTCCTTCTCATATTTCTTTTGCTGGAAGTCCAGGGACGAGGTTAAACACATGTAAACAACCTCTACAGTCAATCAGACTCAACGGCCTCGTACGGTACTTTCCAACAACAATTACTTCCTCTATTCTTACTTACTGCAGCTGCTAATGATAACAGAAACTCCACAGGTAAAATTAGATTATTACAGATAAGGCCAAAGGTTTGACAGACATGCTCATAAAAATTGAAGCCAATACTCAAAAGTCTTGATGTGTAAGATTCCTGACTTATGTCTTAATTGCTTCTTTTTCTCATCAGGTTCTGGGAGGTTTTCTTAAACTTGGTTTAGTGACTTCTTCTGGCTGTGTGCTTCATTTACTACAACGGCAGAACGCCTTAGGAGCCGACGAGATTAGAATAGTGAAGACTCAGTTGTTTATATCTGTATGATTCCGGGTTGTGTTGCTTTGTTTTGTTGTTCGGGTCGCTGGGTTTAATCAAAGTCTTCCTGTGGGTTTGATAAGTGTGTCGTCCAGAGTGAACCACGAGCAGAAGCCTGAGAGCAAGTTTACTGTTCTTTGGAACAAATTGTAATAAACAGTGGTGTAAATATTCTCAATAAATTGATTAAAAGTAAAAAATAAAATAAAATAAAAGTAACTGCTGCCTGTTTCTGCTCTTTACATATTACATCTAAGGGTAGCTGTTGTGAATCAGTCATAATTGAAGCAGAAAAAAGACTCAATATTCAGATTTTGTCTTTTTGTTAAAATTTGTTTGAGTATAAAATCAATACGTTTTTGAAAATAAGTCTCATTGTTCTAGAAGGTTAAACTTTATCTTTTTCAGTTTGTAGAATCAAATTAGACTTTGCAACAAGTTGGGTGTTCATATCTTTTTTTGATCATTTCTTCAGATGCAGTTTTAGATTGCCAATGTTGCACTTTTAGATTCATGCGTTTACGTAAATCTCGATAATTTAATATTTAGCATGACATGAAATCAAAGTGGCTTTTAAAACAGTGCAAAGGAGACTTGTGTAGATAATTTCAGTCCGGTTAGGACCTTTAGTTTGACATATTCTGTATATTATCTGACAGAAAAGTCAAAATGTAAAAAAAAAAAAAATGCTTTCAATTCACTCTCAGCATTCAGTCTTGAGTTTATATCTGCCGCCAATCTTAGAAAATCTTATCAACCAAATGCATAGGGCAGGATATGAGCACAGTCTCTCAGAATATTAACAAAATAAGATTGAAAGGAAAGCTGGGAGCGCTGAGAGCAACACAGAAGGAGCTGCAGGCGTTTTCAGATATAAACTAATTATGATCTACAAGCGCATTCGCCACATTTCTCCACTCGGTTCAATTCAGATTCTTCAACACACAGGAATACATTTCATCATCTCTTTCATCATCTACCAGTTTCCAGTCCTGCTGAATGCCTTCGTCGCCGTAGAGGATGTAGTCGATTCGGCGTCCATTCCCCTTCAGTGGGATTTTCCGGCCCTTCTGACCGCTGGCAGGACACTGGTTCTTACTGGGAGGGAACACCAGATACTCCTTCCTCCCCTCTTCGTTCTCCATCACTCTGTAAGAACAACCAGAGTCACTCAACTGAGGCGGGCTCAACTGCAGGACTTAAAAGTCATACCAGATTAAGAGTTTGTGTGAGTGCAAAATAAACATAGCGTGGTTTAACACAAGCGACAACAATGGCTGCCGAAATGTTTAACGTAAAGTGACAAAAAAAAAAAAAAGAAAAAAAAAAAGTTTGAAGCAATAAGTTTAAACCCACGTGAGACTTACTTTTGTAAACTTTCGGGTGAACTGACGTCATCGTCATAAAGGCCACTGGGATCCAGCAGAGTGCCTGCAGAAGAAACCAATAAAATAAAAAGGGCTGCAGTGTAGACATGTATAGGTGGCAGTCTTACTAAAACCATGTTCAATCTTTTCAATGTGCATAAACATTTAAAATGTAATTGTGTTTTGCAGTTTTCTCCTGCAGTGTTCCTGTTGGTGACTGGTTGATTCATATACCTCGCAGGTTTTGGTTTGAAATAATATTTAAGCTTCACCAACATCTTTCTTTTGACTGACATGAATGTTACGGACCCAACTTGAGACACAACCTGAATTTGAGAAATGGTACGTTGAGGGAACTGAAGATCGGCACGACGGCAAAGAGGCCCTGGAACTCATCACCAAAAATAAACATAAAAATGCAACATGCAAAACACCAGACAGCAATTAAAATAATGGTTTAATGGTAATAAAGAATTTCCCATGCATTTCATTGATCAACCTATATCGATATATATTTAAACTGTATATATATTGTGGACCGCCAAGCAGACTTTCGTCCACTCCAGTTGCGTAACACTAAACCATCTCTGCATCCTCTTTATCGATCTGAGGCTTGCTTTGCAATGTGGCCCTCTCTGTGAAGTTCAGTGCTTTATCTCCAGAATAGCTTTCATAAAAGCAACAGCTTTTCAAGAGCGGATGCTGTTCAACGGGGTCGCTATCTGCCTTCGCAATCCTCAGACTGCAGTGTTCTCTCATGCAGCGGAGAGTGAGCGGAGAGACGAGCACTTAGAGACGTTTTTCACAATGAGGCTGAACAACGTGATGGAAGCGGCTCCATATGAAGAGAGAGTCCAGTCAATTTACAAGTGCTCGGAGCTCTTAAGGGAAGTGGATGTTTGATGTGCAGACAGCAGTTTTCGCAACTCTAAGAGGAGAATTTTTTACGATTACTGGAATAAAGAGGAATGAGATTTCATGCGGGAACTTTGTGCTTCACAGAGTGGAAGTTATTTACACCTCATTTGGGAAAGTGCTGCTACTCAGTCTTGGGAAATGGAGGGTTTTTGTACCATCGTGGTGAAAATATATGTACCGTATTTTCCGGACTATACGCCGCTACGTTTTTCATAAGCTTTGAACCATGCGGCTTATAGTCCGGTGCGGATTTTATGTGGAACCACCAGGGGGCTCTTTAGCAGGAAGTGAATCATTGGAAGTCAAAATTGGAAATAAAAGAAGAAAGCACCCACTAAAACGGAATTAGGTTTTAATAGAGAACTAAAATTTGAGAATGTTGTTGATCAGTTAAATAGCATTGAGGGGAAAAAGAAGATTTTTTTTTTTTTTTTTTAACAATACTGGGATCATGAGACTTTGAGGTATAGATATTAGGATCCAATCCAATAGATGGCAGTAGTGCAACAATAATGGATGCAAGCTTCCATTGAAATCTGAAGAAGAAGTAGTGTCGGCTTACTGTCTGAACAATTTCTGACAATTTGCAACCAGGCTTCTGCCAACTTATTTACATCTGTTGACTATCCCCTGCTGTCATAAGGAGTTCAATGTAAAGGTGAAGACTCAAAAAGAGGAGCACAGGGTTCAACGTCTCTGTATATCACATTATTCTAGAGTTAAATGTCACAGGTTAGCGTTAGCTTAGTCCAAACTGGGTCAACAGCAGGACAATGATACCAAACGCAAGAATCCAAATGTTCCAGTGGTCCAATTTAAAGTCCAGTACTTTTACAGTTTTGGTTTGCGAAACCTTAGGAAAGCTCAGAGACAGAAAAGTCTGGAATCCTCAAGAAATGAGGTTGAGTCGAGAGACGTACGGAAAACTGCTGAGCGTCACTGGGTCTGAAGGTGGATCTGAAGCACGGATATATTTAGTTTTTTCCATGACTGCAGAAGAGTTTCTCTCTTCTCGGTGGTCAACGTGACCTCAGTTTCTCTGAGCTAATGAATCCGGATATCATTCACACTCTGCGTCGCACCGGAACAGAGAAAACATGAGTTCTTTCACATAGTTTCCACCCACACTTCCTCATTTTCTGTTCTCGTTGGATTGTTTTCCTTCCCAAAGTACATAATGGGTCACAAAAAAAGACGGAACTTTAAACCAGGGAAATACAAATAAATACCGGATATTATTGTGAAAAATAGCGACATGTTAACTTCAAATATGTTTTTTTATAAAGTACTGACTCTTAGTGACTGTATTCTGAAACTACTAGGCCATATGTTCAGGATCTTATAAAATGAAGGTTATCCAAGCAAGACTGACGATGAGAATTTCTGGTGCAAAATTCAAAAATCATTTGATGAAATAGTGTCACATAAGCATACAATTAATATGTGTTACAATGTTTAATAGAAGCTGTGATCACAAGGATGACCCTGGGACGTTAAGACCATGAAATGAAAACTGCTGAACATCACCAGAGATGAAAAGACTGATGACTGAACAAGGAGCCCTGAGGAAAGATTTAAGCGTAGATGAGACAAATACTGAACTTTTTCTCCACAATTATATGCTCATGATCAAAAAATCTTACTGATAATGACTGCAGATAAACTTTTAGGTAAAAGAAAATGTCAAATTAGAAATTAATACGTGATAAAAAAAACACACCTTAAAATGGCTGACATGTTCAACTCAGTTATTTTGCAACTTCAGGTAATATTTTGTCCTCCAAATGTACTAGCTGGTATTTTTATCTTGTCATTAAATATTATTTTATGACGATAATTTACCTCGTATGATGAAAAAAAACTCCCTTGACTCATATTTACTCATTTATCTGGCATTTATTTGCTTCATATGAACTAGTCAGTGGTTCATTTGTTTCATTTGTTTTGTTCATTTCTCTGTTTTTTTTCACCAAAAACAGAGATGTTGGTGAAAGTTTTAATTCCTCCACCTTCAGTCAAGTTGTTTTTGAGAGCCGTCTCATGCTTGCTGGTGATAACAGGCTCTCACAGCAGCTGTCAGGTTCGACTCTTCTGTTGCTTCTTACTGCAACACAAATGTTTTTATATACGCCAAGTCTTCTTTGGATTATCTTTGTGAAACACGGTAATTGTCACCTTCATTGATTCCTCTTTTCTCTGCTCCCGCTGAGCTGCTACAGAGGAAACGCAGAGCCGCTATTTTTCCAGCTTGCTGCAAAAAAAAGATAAATAAGCTCTTCTCCAAACAAGCTCTTTCACTCTGTCCTGCCCACACTGTCCCCGAAATACCCCTGGCCTAAATAATGCTTCACATCCAGACCAAAAGCCTCCCGTCTTTGCGTCACTAATGCCCGTGCATCAGCCCTGCTGTGCTGGTGGTATTTTAATTCACATCCTGATTTAGCCCGAGGATGCAGATTGCAGTCCGCTCTGCTCCGAGCCCGTTTGCTGCAGCAACACCTGGGATTGTGGACGTGTCATAAGCTTCGGGTGACACTGAAATCGCCGTCGGCGTGAGGCGAACTCGAGCGGATGTGTTCGTTCTTACCCAGAGCCCACGGTTTGTCCTCCCCCGGCCCCAGGCGGCATGGGTCCTTGTACTGAGAAAAAAGTGTGTGCTGCTGCTCCAGTTTGTCTTCTGCAAAAGGACAGACGCACACAAACCGACCGTGGACGTTAAAATAATAGTCACGGCTTGAAATACACTGAAAACTTAATGCAAAAGTATCGATTTGAATAGGATTTATTTTGCGGATCTTTTTAGAAAAAGCTTTGCACCATCAATCAACACTAGATGGCAGCAAAGGGGAATTTTTTTTTTTTTTACTTTACATTTTACTTGGCACAGAAAAGAAATCTTCATCTTGAGTCTCTGTTACAGATATATGCTCTAATTTCAAAGAGTTTATGATAAGGTGCAATAAGAAATCCAGTTAGGTTTAAAACTATTTCTTGTTGAGTTTTAGTATTATTTGCCTGTTATTTGCTCCTAAACATAAATCCGACTCAACAAATACACTCCTGGCAGAAATCTTCAGACCGGGAAAAGAAGGCTGTAATTATTCAAATTTCATATAGTTGGATTATAACCAGGATTTAAAGAAGAATGAATAAGCTCTTCTCCAAATACGAAATGAATAAGAAATGGGAACAAGAGATCCAAATACATTAAAAATGCAATAAAGGGCAACTGCATTTAAGCTCAAACAGGTTGGATATGAGCCACCAGCACTGAATGGAAATGATTCACTTTAGTGTTGTACTACTAGAACAGTTAGCAGCAATTTTACTGCACCAAGGTTTTTACTTTTACTTGAGTACTATCATGATGATAGTACTCCATGATGAAGCTGAGCATTTCTACTCTTATTTGAGTAAAATGTCTGGCCACTCTACCCACTGTGTCAGTAACTTCATTAAATGAAATATAAACCTGTTTCAACCACAAACGCATCAGATCATGCTCGACTGCTCCTCCGTGTTGCAGTTCTGCTGACCTTTACTTTGAAGGCTAACGACATCAACATCTGCACACCTGGAAGACACCAGGGAGGTGCTGGCGGACGGGAAAGAGGATGCGGCTCTGATTACCTGAAGAGCAGTTATCAAAGTTGAGGTCTCCCAGGATGACATCGAAGGCCACCAGGTCCTCCAGCACCTTCTCTCCTTCGGGGGACTGGGAAGAGGATTGGCGAAACTCGGCCCCCCACTGGAGGAGGAGGTCCAGCTGCTCGCAGCGGACCGACGAATCGCCTGGATTGCAAACGAAAACCACCGGAGCGTGTTTGTCCACTCTGAGCTAAAAACAGGCTCATCCAAAGGCTATCATATCTGCTTTGGTTGTTTTTTTTTGTTTTTTTTTTTCATGTTATTACATAACGCAGGAGTTAGAGAGACTGTTGGCGTGTTTGTTAACACCGAGGTCTGCTGCATCTATCAACTGCTGCCGGTAAATCTGAGGAGGGAGGAGGCGAGCGGCAGAGGGGGAGGCAAAGGGTGAGAGCATCCGAGGGAACAGATGAACAGTGGAAGGTGTGAGAAACAAAGACGTGTCAAGATATTGGAGGGTGAGTAGGTGGCTTTGGCTTTGATTACTCTGGGCTGCAGCTCAGCTCCATGTGAAATGTTTGTGTTTTATCAAAATTTACAAGGGAAAAAAAAATGGAAGAAACTGAGGAATGTGGAGGTGTGTTTGTTGTAAATTTGTTTGTGAATGTGTTTGAACAGGAAGATTTAAGGGAAGGAAACATTTAAGCGAGAATTAGAACTTGTGCACTCATGAGTGGAAATGTATTGACTTTTTTCTTCATAAGGTTTTGAAAAGCTTTTGGTCAGTGTTGAATTGTCAACAAGCCCGGTGGGAATGGGGGCAAGAACAGCTTATATTGTTGATAATTTACAGCCGTGGCTGAGAAAAATCCTTCAGAGGGCCACAGACGAACAGCAGACCGTTCCTAAGTAGTAATAAAATAACCATGTAAAGCGGTCCATATCAAACTTTCTTAAGGTCTTTCAAAAATATTCCAGATATTTTGCTGCTTATTCAATCACTTTTAGTCCAGAACCCATCTTCAGGGAAACGTTCTGCATGTTGAGCTGCCAAACTAAAAAAAGCTCCAAAGCTCTGCGGATGAGCTGGCGTTGGGTTGACACAAAGTTATGCTAAAAGGTAAAAACGCCTCTGGATGTTATTTCATGGATCTGATGGGAAATAATACATTTTTATTTACGTGTCAGAAAATGTCAAAAGATTACTTTAAGCCCGAACGTCAATTTAAAGAAACAAAACACAAAAGAAAACAATCAAGAAGCAAAAAAACCCCCAAACAACAACAACAAAAAAAAACAATTTAATCCTACTTCTTTAGTTGTACGTACGACAGATAAGGATTTTAGTTCTGACAGTGTGACTCTAAAACAACGACGCTGCATTTCTTGTGTCCCGATTCAGATTTTTCTTCTGCATCACAAACACAGCTTTCAGAAACTGTTATAGTTGTTTGTTTTTAAATCCAGACACACCCTTTTTTTTTATTCAACATGGTGCACAACATTTGTTTTAGCTAAAATACAAAACAAATGCTACAAACGTTAGCCGCCTTTTATTCCAGTCAAACCAGTTGAGACACTTCATGGAAAAGGAAGAGTCTCTGAAATGATGGTTTTTCACTCAGTTGATTAAATCAGACTGAGTCCAGCATCCTGCATCCTAAATAAGAGACCTGATAACCTAAATTTGACTCCTGCCTTGATTTTCTCATATGGATCTCCAGATGGTTACATCAACACCTCACAACAGAGAAACAGGAGGATGTACAAATAGAAATTAAAATAAAGGTACCATGACAATGGTAACATGGTAAGTAAATGAAAGGAAAGACACTACCGTCTTGTTGACAAAAGGAGGTGGGAAACAGAAAAATGAGCAGAAACCCGGGGGGATTTTAGATGTTTCCACATGTGAGCCACGGTTTGTACATATCTGAGAAGCTCACAGGTTGCAGAAGAAAACACACCAGCTGCTGCCCACCTGAAAACCCCCAGACCTCCACTCAGGCCCTGAATTATTAACTCCAGCTCAGTTATAGATTCAGTCCGCCTGCATCTTTCGCTCGTCTCAGGAAAAAAAAATAAAAAATTCAGGTCTGTGGTCTCTCTT
Source organism: Poecilia formosa (assembly GCF_000485575.1). Classification (NCBI taxonomy): domain Eukaryota; kingdom Metazoa; phylum Chordata; class Actinopteri; order Cyprinodontiformes; family Poeciliidae; genus Poecilia; species Poecilia formosa. The sequence goes on from NW_006800036.1 coordinate 416,150, forward strand.
CTTTCTCCCTGACTCACATCGCAGCCCCCTTCACCTTAAGAGGGGGGTTTATCTTTGGTGCGTCTTTAGAAACAGCCCTGATTCTGCTATATTTGGGCCTGCAACAAGCGTAGGAGAAGCCCAGAATAGCAGGAGAGGAACGGGGGCGGAGGGGTTGTCTTTGGTAAAAAAATGAGCGTGGCATTGACCGGGAGGCTTTAAATAGGCCTGTGACGCCTTCAGCAGCGTGAGGCAGTCGCCATGGGAACAGCAGTCGGAGGGTTTTGACGCACTCGTTTAGCTAAATTTCTGAACGTGAAAGGCAGACATTGGTAACAGACATTCAGAGCAAACATTTGCACCGCAGAGTAACTGAGCGGCAGCTACTGTACCTTCTATGGCGTGGAGGTGCGTGCAGGTGAGGTATCCCACCACCCTCTGCTCCTGATGGGAGGTGCCCACGTGAACCTGCAGGGACGAGACGCCAACACAATGTCAATGAAACCGATGCAGGACCGGCGTTGTTTTCTACCTCAGCAATGTTGTAGTTCGTCTGTTGAATTAAGCCACACGGGCTTGTCTCACTTAATTTTCCTCTTTCCCGACACATTAACTAACAAAATGGTCACACAATGAAGAGATAATCTGAACTACTTGGTCATAATGTTATGCCTGGATGGTTTATACTTCTGCTCTCTCTCTGATTAAATGTCCCTGATCAAGTTGCACTTTGACCACTTTGCAATCAGCAAGTTTCTGTCTGGATATTTGACCTCTGCCCTCAGGAGAAATTACAGGCTAATGACATTGGTCGATTTCCTGGCACAGGCGAGGCTTTTAGGCAAAGGTCCAAACATTTTCAACGAGATTGGTACTTTGAGAAGAACATTCCAGAAGTTTAATGTTTGCCTAAATCAATCGAAATCAGTGCTGTGAAAGAAAAAAAACCCAAAAACTTTTGCACAAACGGCAATTAAAAATGCTAATGCTTTATCATTTCTTTTTACCTGCTCTGCAATAAATTAAATATGCAGTATCTTGCATTACAACATTTGTCTTGAACATTTTCCTTAATAAAATAAAAGGTATAGTTTCCTATTTGGGTCTAATTCTTTCTAAGATTATTCCCAGCTGCAAAACTGAGAACTTTATTTTTCAAAACTCCTGCTGTACTTAGCGACGTTTAATGAGTGGTTATGTTTAAGTCTGTTTTTGTTTCGAACAAAAACAATATAACAAAATCTTATTCTAAATAATTACAAACAGACCTGTTCTGCATCATCACATTTGTCCCATTCTTCAAAATTATCCCACCAGCTGCAAAGTAGCACTGAGACGCTAATGAATGGGAAGTTAGCTTGTGGATCCTGAATGGCACAACAGCAGAGCATTATGGAAGTTGTAGTATTAGAAACAAGACGTGTAGCAGATCTTTAATGGAGCTAAACGTCCAAACTCAAACTGTTTTGCCCAGAAGAAAGGAAGTTGGTTTAAAGGTCGAGCAATAATCCAGAAACCCTAAAGCTTCTGTCCAGAGCAGCATTCAGATGCTTTCCTCCTGATCCTGCTGCTGCAGCCTCTTTGCCTTTTCGGCTTGCAGGGAGGCGCTCTCAGTCAGCTGGTTCTCTGCGCTGATTGTGCTCTGATGGCTTGTCTAAACGCTGACTGCCGCAGCTGTGACATTAGCATGTTGCAGCGCAGTTGATTGATGTTGCATAAAAAGCAAAGCTGCAGTGAGCTCTGCTAGAAACCTGCTGCCTTCCCTGAATCCTGATGTTCCTGCTCCAGAATACAGATACAGATCTGGTTTAACTCAGTCACATGACAGAATTACAATTTGTGCACTCATGTTTTTTATTTGTTTGGTTGAAACACAAAGCTAAATACTCTATTTTATTATTATTATTACTTTCTTTAGATTTTTGTAATGAAGCAGATTAAACCTTGTATTCTCACGTCTGATCAGTTATCTGAATATGTCTTCCTGTTTATGTATATAAATGGTGGATATGTCATAATGCTACTGTATAAAAATGGTTAATAGGTTAAAAAAGAAAAAGTAGAAACCTTTTCTAAGAATATTCTGAAAAATCTGTAAATATCAGCTAAAGTTCTTTGCGTGCAAAAACAAATACTGCTGATCACCATTTGATCTGCTCCTTCCCAGGAAATAATGGTACTCCTGACATTCTGTGCAGGATTATAGATGATCTGAGGTGCTGCTGAGGGCATGAAACATTTTTTTAAATCAGCAGTAAGCAATGCAAGCAGAAAGGTTGCTACACTAAAAGTAAAACTGTTTTTTTTTTTCCAGAGAGGATTTCAGGAAGATAAGCAAAACAGGACGACTAGGGAAAAATAAAATCCAAAGCTTTTCAAGAGTCATTTGCAACAATAGGCAGCTTCACTGAAGTCAGTTCATCTCACAAAAAAATAAAAGAAAAAAACAAAAACAAAAAACAAGCCAGTTCAGTCAGAGAGAACAAAGGACGCAACTGAGGAGATCATTATTTTTAACACATCCACATCGCTCTTCATACATTTTTCACCACTTCTTCCCGACCTCAATTTCTCCACTCCGCAAGCAGCAGACGTGGAGAGCAACGTCACAACAACAAGACATCACTCTGGATTTAATCAGACACCTTCAACAGCAGCGCTAAGAGTCCTGAAGGAGCGCGAGCGAAGGCAGCGACTCGCAGCTCTGAAGTGTCGGTGGGTGGAAGCAGACTCACGGTGATGAGGAGGAATAAAGGGCTGCAGAGGAGAAAAGGGAAGCTGTGATTGTGGGGTTTGAAGTGCAAAAGGCGTCCGCGTGAAGCAGGTCTGTTTCAAGAGAGATCAAAACAGATCGCTGCTCGGGTTCACATATCAGACGCCGAGCTAAAGACAGGAGCATCTATCCAGGTAAGCTGAACGCAGAATAACAGCAGAGCAAAAAACAAAATCACGGAGGGCTGCTTGAAAAGCCGAACAACCTACGTTAAGTTCAACAAAAGCTTGTAAAAAAAATCTGCAACAGTCTGGCAATAGTTGAATTTGACTAAGTCAGAAAATGCTATTTTAAATCTACAGATGCTGCATGTAGCTTTAATTTATTCATTTAGTAGAATACCAGTTGACCTACAATAGTGTAAAATAAACAGGAAACCCTAAAACAGCCAGATTGTTTTTCAGACATATATATGTATATATAAATCAATATATAAAGATTGATTTTAACAACAATGAAAAAGCCAAATGATAAAAATGAGACAATTAAAACTGAGAAGATATTTACATACTCTGTAAATTGCAATAAAGCAATCCCTTTTTCCAGTGAGGAATAATTAGGAAACCTCCGCATTTCGTTTAAAAATCCCATCAGCAGTGCATTATGAGAATGTCACTACATCTTCAGGGAGGTTTGCCTGATCAGATCTGTAGTTTGGTGCTCCTGACTGTTGAAGTGAGAGCGAACACCGAGGTGAGTCCAAAGGTTTAACTGAGGCCTTCGGAAAGAAAATGGTCACCAGAGGGAGACAGGCGCCCTCTAGTGGTCACAAACAAAATACTGTCTTTCTTTCAGAGCTTAATATCTTTAAAATAATGACGCAACATTAAGATTTATGCAGCGCAAACCAGCACAGACAGAGCTTAAAGCTTTGAGTCAGTCCATTTTGGTTTGTTCTGCAGTTTCTCAGCTTTTCCAGACATTTTGTTCTTGCTTTGACAAGTAACAACGTAACGACAATTTAAGGCTGTAAGAAATGGACTCCAACAATTGACATCGAACAACAACAAGTTTCTCTAACCTTTCATAATTCATTGCTCTTAGTTCTCTTAAATTTGGATCACAGTTACAGTGAATGTAAATATTGTGCACAAATAAAAGGAATTGTATTTTAGATTGCGGCACTACCATTAATATTTTTTTTTCCCACTACTCCAACAAAAGTGAAAATATGATTATCTGAAAAATAATTTGAATAAAGAACTAAAATTAACATTTTAGATTGTTTTTACAGCCTGACTGAAAGTGAGATTTATGTCATCAATGACCACATGTTGCCCATCGTCGCGCCAACCAACCAGCTCTTTCATAGGTCCTCTCTTAATCGAAGCCTTCAGTACAGCGACAGAAAAATAAAGAAAATGATAAATTGAAAAGGAAAGTTTTGACAGGTCTACATGTGACAGGTTTAGCAGAGATTTTCGACAGCCGAGGACTTGTTGGAGCATTTTTCCTGTCAGCTCTGGAAACATTTTGTCATTTGTGTGGAGCTGTGACAAATCAACAGGTACCACGTTGGTACCGAAGCAAAGGTTTATCCACAAGTGGATATATTTAGTGTTTAACCCCATATTCAGTCATTTTATTTATTCACATGATTATTGTACATACAGTAAATAATAGTTCAAATGTTATTACAAATTATTCAGGTTTGACATTTTGCTACGTGGTTGAAGAATTTTGTCTGAACCAGTAGTATCTTCTAGCAGTGACAGTCTGCGGGACCCGGCACAGCGGTGTTGGTAAAGCCTGCATACGAATAAACCATTATTACAGTCGCAAAATTAAGCAAAAACAGGGGGAAAATAATTAACAGCGTTTTAGATTTTCTCACAAATTTGTCCAATGAGAGTACGAGCAAATACTAAAGCCTGATTCGAAAAAAAAAAGCAAAAACACAATCAATCTCTAAGCTCTTTTTCACACAACTTGAAACAACCAAGAAAAAAAAAAAAGAAACACTCGTAAACGTACAACGTGAGAATGAAGCATCTCAGTTTAGACCAAACAAAACTTATGCTTCATCAACACAACTATTCTCTGATCCACCGTCTCTCAGATTTAAAAACAGGCTTCTTTTCTAATGTCTCGTTGACAAAAAAAAAAAAAAAAAGGCATTCTGAATGCGCAAATGCGTCCTACATAACAAGTCAAGAAAACAGGGTTTTCTGTTCTTTGAATTAGCCACAGTGTTGAGGCAGCCTGCAGAAGAGTGGACATCTATTCAGACAAATTGAAGAGAACTGCCAACAACAGGCGATATGTTTTGGCTTGATGTCTGCGAAGAGGCTTTCACAGAAAAACCCTCAGAGCCACAGGAAAGCATTAGCTTAATTAATCTTACTGTAATACCAAACACAAGCCAACTTTTCAGGTTGGAAACACTAAATAAACCCCACAGCCCCAGATTTCCCACTCAACATTTAAGTCTCTAATTCAATTACTCCTCATATAACGAGTGTTTAGGGAATGTGGGTGGCATAATGCAGTACACTCTGTGTTGCCAACAGTATTCACTCATCCATCCATATCATTGAATTCAGACATTCACTCCCCTCATTTCCATTTCCACAAAATCCAGCAGCCTTATGGAAGAACGGGTCACTCAACGGGACGTAGATGAATTTCAGCATGATAGGATGCCACCCGTGCATCAAGTCCAGCCATCAAACATCCTTGTTAACCAATCAATTCTTATTGGTATGATGAAGTATAAGCGATTGCCAATGAAGAGTCACGAAACATTTCTTTGGTTTCGTGGAAGTTGCATTTCAAACGGTGCAACTTCCACTGTTTGAAGTCGCACTTTTAATCTGACGAGGCTTAACCTGTGGCTTCAGCAGCTGCATGCTCAAGAGGGATTATTTATACAATTATTTTATTATTTATATGCAGTACAGATGACACATAAGGGAGAAAGGGGCCAGGCTATGCAAATCTAAAGCAACGCTGGAAAGCCCTGCAGGCCTTTCACCTGTAACGTTGTGCTTTGGTTATAATAAACAACTAAAGAAGAAACGTTGCCTTCGGAGAAAGACGAACCAAACTCCTGGGAGCAGATCAGGTATGGTTTCAGGTTTCAGGAACAATGAGAAAAGTGAAAGAGATCCCTTTCTTTTTCCTCCCTCTCCATTCTCAGTCTACGACGGAAAATTACCACTTAGAAAAGTTCATGTTCACACATCCGTTTGTTTACACGCAAAGCTGGATGTAGCTCAAAGATTCAGTTAATCCAGGAACGAGGCTGGTTGGTATCTTGTTGTTTTTTGACATCATTTAAAAACTGGGTTTGTGTGTCATGAATAAAAACTGAACTGTGCTTTAAATTTAGCCGGCAATATAAACGAGTGCCACGGCTAGGCGGCGTCGTAAAATCACTGCCGTTTCCCTCAGAGTAATATTTTATTTTTCAAATTTTGCTTTCACATTTTTAAGACTGAATTTTTTTTTTTTTTTTAACACCACACACGAAAAACGCCCACATCTCCCCTCGTCTAGAGGTGCACAAAAACACAAGAAAAAAGAAAAAAAAAAAAAAACTATAAACTGGTTCAAATTCATTTAATTCACTCCAAATTAAATTGTAATCAAAATTTAATAAAATACGAGATTCTTTTGGTGCATCTCTCCAACTACATCTCCCATTCCTACCTGTTCAGTCGCTCCTTTTCTCCTCCAGTGCTGTTCCCTCCATCCACATGCCACACTGTGTATTAATATTTCAGGGGCTTATTCATGCCTCAATAGGTGTGTGTGCACCCTGAAACTGACAAGAGGCCTGCGGGGACGTTTCAGTGTGTGTATATGCGCGCATTCGTGCTTTTAGGGAATGTTGGACAGTAAATATGTGTACAATCCAAGACATAAGGTTGTGTTGACATGGTGCCGAGGCTTTTTAAAGCTCAGAGCTGAGACGGAAAGCCTCATCAGCAAAAAAAAAAAATCAGTTCCTTTTTTCTCCTCTTCTGCTCAGCGTGAGCCAAAAGAACAAGTATAATTAACTGGGTTTCTCATAAAATAATAATAATTAAAAAAAAGAAGAAGAAGAAAAAAAAAAAATGAGTCGAGAATGTGGGATGCTGAAAGTTCCCAAGACTTCCTCTCATTACGGAGCATTGAGACGGAGCCGAGCGGAGAAGAGACGAGCCGCGAGAGGAGATTTCACACTCGACGCCAACCGAACCGGGCAAGTCTGAATACAAGAGCTCTGAGCCCGCTGTAAATAATTACTTTAACTTTTATGGTCACATTGGGGATGAACAGAGATTTCACCTCACACACTACTTGCATGCATTTGATTACTTCACTTGAAAATTAAACAGCCAATTTGTTGCCACGAACAACAGGAAGCAGAGCAAAGCTGGGAAAAAGAATATTTTGAACTCTAGCGTTATCCACATTGTTAACAAAAGATGCCTGCATTAAATATAGTAAATAGTTAACTGCGAACTTTCACGTACATATAACCCTGACCTAAATACATGGTCGGATGGCTTTTTTGGAATTTGTTACTTAAAGTAAACAGCATACCGTAAGACTTCAACATCAAATAAAGTACAGAGTACATTAGCAATTAAAACAACAATTAATGAATTAATAATCAACAAATTCAGAAATTACAATGTCAGAATTGTGATCACATTGCCAGCAGTTTGGGTCTTTTTGCTGGGTTTTCAGCAAAAAAACATTTGGGAATAAATCTCAATAATAAAAATAATTGACAGAAAGTGAAACTTTCAGATCCTGATCTTTGTGCACTGCAAAGAAAATGGCTGACAGCTCTAGTGGGGGTGGTCAGTGGCCCCCTCAGTCACCAAATACTCCTGACACAAACAGCAAGAAAGTGTCTCAGACTCGGCTTCACTGTGTCTTGTGAAAGTCAAAGTCAAAACCTTGTGTGACCGAAGAGAAGTCGGGAAACCCATAAAACAAATTGAATAAGACCAGGCAGAAATAAAAGCTCCATGTCAGTGGATACATGATCCACTCAAATCTTAATTTAATGAAGACAGACCAAAGAAACATTTAAACCCTGACTGAACTGCAGTTTCTGACTCTTACATGAAAACATGAACCCTCTTTGCTTAAATGTTGAAATTTGGCAGATTTTTTTTTTCCACAATAAAATATGCAAATGAGAGAAACAAAAAAAAAAAGCACTTTCAAGTCTCAAAGCAGTGACCTCCAAACCCCCAGATGCCACCACAAAAACTTGCTGCAAGGCGCTGCTCTAATTGGCTTCAACGAGAGTGTTGCTCAAATGATGCAGATCAGAATGACTGGAGTTAAAAAGGCAAAAAGCTTTTGCAGGAAAAAGGGATTAAATGCTCGAGTTGCTCTAAGAAATGTTCTTTTTGGTTGGTGAACTACGTCCAAACCAACTCTCATGGATTCCATTTTTGTCTTGCCTTCAAGGTCGACACGGTTTTAGTTCTGAATAGCTGATGAAAAAAGAAAATAATTAAAACCTGTTCTACTGTTAAAAGGACTGTGTAGACATCAAGCTCAGTCAGATGACGGTATTATCAAGGTTTCAGACAGAAAAGATTCAGAATCTCTCCTGCAGAAAAATCTTTTTTCCGTCAGACTGACCAACTTTGGTTACAAATTGAAATCCTTCAGGTCACTAAATCTCTGAGGTAAGGTTTTTTCCTACAGTTTTTCGCCATCTGTCGTCTATGTTCAGATCCAATTTGTAGTAGTGCATCTAAAACTGTGTATTTACTCACAAGCACATGTGCGACTCCTCAACCATGCACTTAATAGCTTCAAATAATTATAAGAGGGGATAAATGTTGAGACTGGAAAAGCTTTAATTATGGGGTCCAGCTTTGGTGCTCTCTTCCTCTCCATGCTGTGTTTCTCTTTGGGGAAACATTTTTAATTAATATTCTCTCTCTTCCTGTCTTTCTCCCCCCGTCTCTCTCCCGTGTCACAATTCAGATTTATGTTGCTGACCTGCCGCTGCTCTCCAGGTAAACACATCCACGGGGAAATCATCAGAACGCGTGCGCCCCTCGAGTTACATTTCCAACCCACCAGCATCAAACTCCGAACCATAAATTGTTCCTAATTGGAGCGAACTCATCAGGCAGAAATTGCCAGCGATGATCTGGGTTGAGCTTTGACTTGATGTACTCATTTCCTAGATAAATGTCACCAACCCGACTGCCAGATTGAAACGCAGAGCCACAACAATTGCTCAGAGGTCGTTTTAGAAATTCAACCTGCCCGAACCTTGGTTTGTGGAAAGGTCAAGAGAGAGTTCTGCAACTCCAGTCCCCCTAAGCTACCTTTCTCCAAGACAGCTGAGTCAAATTAAGGGCTTGTTGCCAGTTGAATGACTGCTGATGACGAGGGAGTTCAATGATTTGATCCTAGCGTGTTTGAGCAGGAACGCGTCTAAATGTTGCAGGACATTAGCTTTTGAGGAGAAGGAGACCTCCGGGTTAAGAGTGGTTGCATCTTCACTGAATATCTTCTGCTCACTGATTCTCTCTCTTTCTCCTCACAGCTGCACCCTTTTTCCAATCAGCCACCTGTCCTCTCCAGTAATAGATCCCTCCTCATTTTCGTTCACTTCCTGCTGCAGTTTACTGTCGTCTCTGTTCCATGCTGCCCCATGTCATGCATTACTCTGACATGGCGCACGTCTCACTTATTTTCCTCGTTGTAACTTCTCGACTACCCTCCAGTGGCTATCTGTGCTTGGTTCCTTTAACTAAAACCTTCCAAACCTCTGTGGAGCACGACACAGCCTGCGAATGCGGTCTAACGTCTGCGCCGCTTCCTGAAAAATCAAAGTGATTTCCCCATTTGTGCCACAACGTCAGACCCAACTGGTCACCGCTGCTCCCCGACGCACTCAGCCGAGACTCAGCTGGCAGCAGCGTGAAAGAGACCTGACCATATTAGACATTAAATATTAAGGCGATCAAGGCAAACGGCTCGGTTTATAAAGGAGAACAATTCTCCCGGTTGTAAAGTTGAGTGAAAGCTTTGGAAAGCCTTTTAAGCTCTAACAGTCCTTCCTAAATGAATTATCAATAAGTGATAAAGATGTTTTTTTTTTATGTGAAGATCCCTGCTGACCAGTCACACTCAGGTTGTTAAACCTGATGTTTTTCTGTTTGTTGTTTATTTTTTTGCCATGGATGAGTTGCCACCGACTCCTCCACGTCACACCCAGGACCCAAATATGATGTCTTTATGATACTGGACCCATATGACCTCACCAGTTCTGGAAATACTCAAAAAACATGAGGGACTTACAATCTAATACTCATAACAGGTCGTGCTCTATGTTCTTGGCTCACCTTAAGGGACTTTTCCAAAACCCCTGCAAAGACCATCCACATCCTAGACGATTTTTAATGCCTTAGTCCAGTTTAAAGGTGATTTTGTCATTTATATAATGAAAATGAAGCAGGAAGGAAGCAAGTCAAAGAATAACCACAATCCATGCAGTTTCAGGTTTAAATTTAGTGAATGTTATTCTAATTTTATAAGCATAGTGTTCACTTAACCAGTGGGTGTATATAATTAATAAGTCGTTTAATTACAATATCATTCAAACAGGCTATGTTCAATAAATTTTCTACGTGATCAGAACTGAAAAAAAAAAAAAAGAAGAGAAATGAATTGTAAATCACGTGTAGAAATGACACTGATGCGCCACAGCAAACACGGCAAAGCATCAAAGGACAAAAACAAACAAAGGAACAACACTAATGCGTTTCATATGAGAGAACAATCAAGTCATCTGGCGAGTACAAAGACAAACACAGTGTGAACATCAGGTGCCTCAAATGAACTGCATCTAATGAGATGCGTCCCAGCTGGCGGTGAAGTGAGCTGGGGGATCGGCGCGGGAACGAGGGCTTCACCTTGGAAAGTTGCCAAGATGTCTGAAGGATGAAGAATAAAGAGCAGACACATGAAAGCCTGCAGCTGGCCGAGAAACGGGCGGCGGATGAGCGAAGTAATATAAAACCGGAGCTGATCGATGCAGCAGAGATAACATGCAATCAGGACACTGAAGCTGAGAAGTTCTTGCACTAACGATGACTAAGAGGGTTGCATCTAAAAGGACTTTCAGTGCAGCCTGAACAAATAAAAAAGATACAGAGGACTTTTTCTTTTTAAAGAATTTAATTTCAGGAGCTGTCAAGCAGTAAAGCATGAACACAAAGAAAAGAACAAGTAAATTATGTTTTGCTTTCAAATAACGGTATTAATTTAAAACTAGTGTCCGCTGAGACAACATTTCATTTGGTAGACTGAAGCAAGAATATGGTCAGAAATATTTCAAATAAACTTTAATACTTAGACTGGACTGGACGTTTGATGATTTTGTTTTTGTAAGTTAAAGATTTTGAACGTGAGCCGGCTTTACACAAAACACCAAGTAACCGCATGAAAATGCATAAAAGTGAATCCTAAAGTTTTCCTGACAAAGAGACAGATTTGCACAGGGGGAAACCTGAAAGCCATGTCCGGAATAAAGCTGTGGATCTGGTTGCAGATTAAAGACGAATTTAGAGGTTTAATATGTCAGTCCTCATGAGGCCGGTTTTGATTTTAGGTTATAGTTGCATCTGTTCACGGTAGCCATATTTACATCCTCTCTCACTTGAGTGATCAAAAGAATCAGTGAAGCTCACGTTTGGAGCATTGTCCTCACCTCCTCCTGCATTTGATTCTGGAAGTGCAGCAGGAAATTCAGTTTGACACTTACTAACGGTGTGGCTGCCCCTCAGCTCTCTACTGTAGGATTATTGTGAATAGCGACATGTGTTGCCTTCATTTAATGTTACTTTCCTTTTCTGCTTGTACATGCAGAGGCACAATTTACTTATATATTGTTTTGAACTTTCTACACATTTAGTCAAAAAGCGGTGTGGGTTTAGTTATGAGTGCAAAAGTTGATGCCTCTACTTACGCAGCAAGAACAGAGATGTTTTCTCTTCACCAGCAGCATTGAGCCTTTTTATCAATAATTTCTTCTTTTGCAATAATAATGTTTGAGAAAATTTGTTTTATTGAAAATAAGAATTTCAATAAGATTTGACTGTAATAAAAATCAAAGAAAGAATCCTTTAGGTAGCCATTTCACTCTGATGGATGCTTTGTGAACAGGACATATTAATGTGCAAAACACTAAGTTTAACACTGATAAAAATCCCAGCTTAGCAGAGAAACAATACTTTGAGCGATTGTCGTTAATTTGCCTAAAGTTGCAAATTGTTCCTAAATACCATCAGAGTTGGAAACACGTAGAAGAAACCACCATCGCTTCCCACCAACAATCCTTTTATTTCAAGTGAAGCGCTTATGTGTGTTTACAGTTTTAGAGAGATGTGCCCACGTTGTAGCCAGAAACACAGCTAAATTAGCGAGAAGTATTTTGTTAAACAGAGCTCTTTCTTCCTCAGCAGCTTGCTCTGAGACAACCACCAGCCAGCTGGCGCCCAGCCGACTTGTCAACGAGACCTGGAGTGACCTTACATGCACGGAGGTGGTGAAACAAGAAAGCGAAGGCAGCTTGGAAAGCCGCCGCCGCCGCCGCAGTCAGCAGGGAAACAGGATGAGGCTGTCAGCGTGCAAGCTGTGATGGAGTGTGGCTTCACAAGATCCGGGGCATGTAAGGCGTGCTCATACAGGTATTCACCACCCACATCTGGTCACATAATGCCAACCCAGCCCCAGCGGGGTCTGGAACTGATCCAGCTTCGCGTTCTGTCAGAGTCGCAGCATGCGACTGATTAGTGAACCCGCACACTGTCAAAACGTGGCACTTTCACTCAATAAATGGCACACATGCGGCACCTAGCCTTAGCTTCTGCAGAGATCCAGCACACTGAAAAGCTTTTAACTCTGCGCCGCTCTGCTTTCATCCAGCTGCCATGAGTTTGGTTATTATATAAAGTAACATCGGCAGCTGGTAAATGGAAACAGAAAACAACAAATATGTCCAGTTTAGAAATCCCATTGTTGTGCATGGAGCCTGCAGTGCATTAGCAGGCATAGCATAAACCCATTGTGCCTGATGGGCTGGCTTTTATGCATTAGAACTGCTAAGCAGCACATGGCAAAATATACACATGTTCAATGTAGAGATGAGCTAAATGATGCTATAACTCATTACGTAGCATACAACCTTCTGCACATTGTTTGCATGTCTGATAAAGATGCATAAAAAGTATTATAATTAATTATTATCTTTTTCAGCAGTAGCATAACATCAGACCAAAACAGTCTAAAAACTCAAACATCCAGTATGAACAAAAACCTCAGAGTAAGAAAAACAAAACAAACAAAAAAAAAAAAAACAATATTTGTAAAAACTACTGGTGCAGCAACAATCCAAACAATTCCTGAAATAAATGTAACCAAAGCGTTTCTGCTAAGGATGGATCGGCTCCAATTTCCTCAATTTCGTGTGATCTGCGATCAGTGGATACTTCCATGTGAACTTCATCGTTCTTCTGTTTTTTGTCAACGTCCAGAGAGGTCTGAAAGTCAGCCGTTGTCCCTTTCTTATGCTGTGAGAGAGGGTTGATTGATAAACTCTGTTGTGCAAGTTTTGTTTGTTTGTTTTGTTTGTTTTTAAAATATAAAAAAATGAAGACTGAAGGAACTCGTTTTTAATTTAGCTTTTTAACAGTCTGAACAGCAACGCTCTAAGCTTTTCGATTTCATTGGAGAGCACTTCCTCATGTGCAGCTAAGACAAGTTTCATGGGCATTGGTCAGTGTTTTTCAGTAAAATAAGATTACAACATTGAACATCGGTCCATTTCTGTTAGCCACTCCTCAGACGAATGTGCCATGAGAAAGCTGCAAATCCTTGACATTTTAGTATTAAGTCCTTTATTAAAGTGCGAAATGCGGCAGAGAAAATCCCAAATGTGCAATGCGCACTAATTTATCGGCAAACGTGAAACCCGAAGACCTTGTGAAAATAATGACATGTTTATTTTCGCTTTCACACTGTCGAGAGTCATGCATTAGTAAGGAGGATTCGCTTGATACAATGACAGATGTGCTCTGTGTGTGAATGGATGTGGGCGTTAAAAGTGTATTTTTACACGTCTGCCAAATGCTTCAAAAGAGTGACGGCTTTCAAGCACCAAAATGTTGTCCAACCGCCGCAGCGAACATGCATTCAAATTGTACGTTGAATGAATCTAATAACATCATCATAAAAGGCGTTTCAAACCATAAAGATAAGAAGGAAAGAAAGAGAACGTGGGTTTGAAATGTGCCACTGCACAAGAGTCCTTTGCAACAATGGGGACAATACAGTCAGCCAGCAGGTCATTCCAGCCTCTTCACTTCTCTCTTATGCACTCTTTCACAAATATCACAGATTTAATTACCAGACTAACAAAGTCATGGAAATGGAAAGCATAGTTAAAATAGCAACATAGAGGGATCAGGGTAACAGATTTCCACAGCAGCAGAACCAGAAAATTAGGGTCACTGAGACATTCATATTCAAATTTAGCTCAGTTTTCCTCCAAAAAAAAGAGGAAACGTTCACAGCTAAATCTGTACAGGGAGTTAAAAGACCAACTGCGACTTAAAATGACTCCAGGAAAAGGTAATGAGCGACTCACAGCTGTGTCAAAGCTTCTTTAACAGGAGCACACTCTAAATGTAGACATGCTGTTACCGTTCTGCCTCAATCTCAACTTCTGTCTCTGCTGCAAGTCAAACCGATTCTGAAATTAATTAGAAGCATTGGGGGAAAATTATGAAAAGAATGGCTGCGGAAGGCCAGCTCTGTGCTAAAATGTCCTCTCGACCCAAAGCAACTAATGACACGATTTGATTGAATTACACTTTGCTGTTGTTGCGCCAGAGCTTTCCCATTTTAGGACAATAATGGGATTTCTATGCTATTCTATTCTATTCGAGAAATGCGCCAACATTCAGAAAAAAAAAAAAATACATATTTTGCCTTATATAATGTAAAATTCTTCCAAATCTTCAGGGAACTTTTGTGCTCTCACACAGAACAAAAATAAACTTATTTTGGAATAAGTAATATGTTACGGCCCCCAGTTTGTGTCTTTGTTCCTCGCCGAGTTCGGAGAGAGACCTTCTGCCTGAGCTGCTGGTTGGCTTGATTTCTGCCTGCTGCTTAAAAGCTGCCACACATGCAGCACAGGCTCCCTTTGCTCCCTCCCCAGATCCCTGTTTGGTTTGGCTTGTGTCTTATGGTTTGTCAGCACTGTTTTGGCTTTTACTTATTTGATTTTCCATGAGTTTTTGATGAACCCAAATTTGGTTTTTCATATTAAATATTCTTTTTCAGGTTTTATTTCTGTGGTATAGTTTATGTGACTCCACCCAACAAGCCTGGACGTAACGGTAAGTAAAATAGCGAATACTGATAAAAAAAAAAATCTTAATAGACAGGAACAATCAAGTTGACCTTTTTAATCCTAAGGGTCTGAAAACAGAGTTGTTAAATATGAAATCATATGTTTACATACATGGTATGGTCCTCTGAGGCAGCCAATTAGGTTTCACCTTTTTCTGTTTAAAATTGGGCTTCTGTCTCTTTAAGAAGCTCCTGCTCTTCTCAGCACTCTGCCTTCAGGAAGTCACCACTATTTCACATCTCTATTGAGCATTTAGCAACATTTTTACCAGCAAGCTACTTCTTGGAAATAAGGATTTTGATATTTGGAAACCTTTTCTATAACCTGATGAAACTACAACTGCTTGGTGGAAGAAAAAAGAAAGAAAAACTAAAAGAAAAGAAATTTAAATTTGTACTCCCGGAAGGTTAACTTCATGAAGAGTTGGAAGAGGAAATGGGGAAACCACTGACCTTAGCAAACAGCGCCCCCTTGGCTGCCAGCGCGTCCTCTCCTCTCCCGTTGGGGTAGCACTCATACCGAGCATCCAGGATAGGGTAGCGACTGGCTAGCAACAGGCCACTGTTCAAAAACTTAAACCTGGAGCAGCAGCCTTTCCAGCCGTAGCGACCGACGTCGCTCAGCACATAGGGAAAGTAGCGATGAAGCTGACGTCGAAGTCTCGTTGTTGCTCCGTGGTCAAAAACTTCCTGTAGAGCTAGAAAATCCAAGTTGGCAGGGAAAAAGGCAGAGATCTCATGGTCGAACGTTTCATCTCCATGGCGGCGTTTCCTTCCAGGTCTCTTGAAGATGGACGTGCGTGGTACGTGAGAGAGGGTGTTGTTGGAGGATATCCCTACTGCTGTGTCGCCTCCATGGTAACGAGTGAGGGATTCGCGAGAGGCAGTCATGCTGCCTGTGTCTCCTCCTGCCAGATCTCGATGGTTTCCAGTCTCAGCCTCCTCCTCCTGGGGGTCCGGTTCTGGGGCACTGATGCTGATCTGAACCCCTGAGGTGTGAAGCGGACACTCTGTGGAGGGCTTTTTCTGTGCTACCTCCCCGTGCATGGGGCAGTCATGATGGCCAGAGTCATTCTGACCTTCTGTTGAATGCATTGGGCAGTCAGTGGCATCGCTCGAGGGGTGGATGGGACAGTCTGAGCTGTTGGTAGTTCCAGCCAGGTGGAGGGGGCAATCTGCTGTGTTGTCTGATCCATCATGGTGAACGGGGCAATTGGTAAAACTCTGGTCTTCCGAAGGTGGGTGAACAGGGCAGTCGGTGGTGTCCGAGGGGTGAACAGGGCACTCTGTGACAGGCTCTATTTCAGTTTCAGCTGGGCCATTGGTGGTGTGGACTTGCTCTGGACGCTGGTCCAGAGAGGACGTGCGGCGGAAACCAGTGGCAAGACTGCTGAAGGATGCTGCACTGAATAACAGAATGAAAAGAGAGACGTATTTAAAGGCATGGTCACTACACCCAGCTCAGAAAACTAACCCCCAAGACAACTTTCTTTCCTGATAAAGTGTCTAAAGGTCATTTAAGGTTCTTTCTTTATGCAAATTTTGATATTTTTGTACAATTGGTTTAGTTCGGCATTATTTTGCCTAAAACCGTCTCACTGCTCACCTCCGTTGGTTCGAACGGTTCTTAGACAGTTGAATTTTCCTATTGGCTGCAGCCGTACGGCTTGGTGCAACTTTGTTACAGCCCTGCATTCGGGAATAAAAGCACTGCTGGAGAGGCTAATGGCCGCTCTCACTACTTGCTCAAGTCATTCAGGCTGCAGCAGAGTGCTGTCGCCATAAAAGTCTCCAAAAACACAGAAAAAGAGTTGCTAGACTTATCAGTAGTAGGTGTTTTGAACATAAAGTCACTGGAGGAGTCTGAAAAATCTGTATATGTTGACAACAGTGCTTCTTTCGCCTTGATCTCACCCCGCCTTTATTTAGTTACACTTTAAATCCATCCATCCATTTTCTTTACACCCTTGTCCCTCAGTGGGGTCGGGAGGGTTGCTGGTGCCTATATCTCCAGCTATCGTTCCAGGCGAGAGGTGGGGTACACCCTGGACAGGTCGCCAGTCTGTTGCAGGGCAACACAGAGACAAACAACCATGCACACACACACTCACATCTAGAGGCAATTTGGAGAGGCCAATTAATCTGACATGTTTTTGGACTGTGGGAGGAAACCGGAGTACCTGGAGAAAACCCATGCATGCACAGGGAGAACATGCAAACTCCATGCAGAAAGACCAGGGCTTGAACCCAGAACCTTCTTGCTACAAGGCAACAGCTCTACCAACTGCGCCACTGTGCAGCCCCTACACTTTAAATGTTTTTTCAAAATAAAATAAAAAATTAAAATAAAATAAAATCCATCCATCCATTCAAAAAAAAATATTTTGCTGATTTGAGAAAAGTATGAATTTTTAACCTTTATATGGACAAGAACTCTTTCAATGTATAACAATAGTCTCTGCAATGCACAAAACCTTTGCAGACGTAGAGTCCACTCACCTGATGGATGTGTTGGTTGGCGAGTCGATGTATATTTTAATCTGGGGCCGACTCGCACCATTGCGGATTCTCTTGCCCAGCTCGCGTGCTCTTCTCTGGGTGTCTGATAAGTTATTGAACCGGGCCAGGGAGTCCGGGAGGAGACAAACATTGGCGCTGCAGAAACAGAAGCTTCTGCCTTGTGGCCTCCATTCTCCTGTCCCAGCGCCACCTGCTTGACCTTGCTCTGCCTGGTTCTTGTCTGGTCTGGATACAAAGAAATCCCCCCCCCCAAAAAAATTCAAAAGTATGAAAAACATTTTAGAAATCAGCTTTTCTCCCTTTTTGCTGAGGGAGAAAAATGTTAGGAATACGAGGGTCAACAGAAATTTGAAAGAATTTGACTTGAAGCAAACCTACATGTGGATTATTAGATCCCTTCAAAAATAGGTGAAATGTTAACATCTTTGCAGCAAAACTTTGTCATATTCGGTGTTTTCTAAGGGACTGTTTAAAGATAACAAAATAAATTGTGCCCTTGTGTTGCCACAGTTTGCCACTCATATGTCGTCACGATTGAACAAAAACCAAAACAAACCAAAAAAAGATTTTTCCACAAAGCAATCATGTTTACTCTGAGACAACATTTCTCCTAAGTGGTACAAAAAATTAGCTCAATCGACACTCACCTCCGATATGTGTACAGGTATGGCTGGCGGACAGCCTGCAGGGGAGCCCAAATGATGAAACCCAGCAGGGCAAAGGGCAGGGATGCGAGGAGGAGCAGCAGATAAAGAGGTGCAGCAACCAGGACACACAGGGTGAGGAAGGAGCAGGGGTCTTGGGATCGCTGGCGCTTCTCCAGGGAAGTGGCCACGCAGGAGGCCAGGAGCCGGTCCAGGAGCCAGTAGCAGGGGAACACCAGGCTCCACGACAGCCCATCCAGGAAGTGCAAACAGGCACTGGAGTAAGGGGTGGTGTGGAGGACCATCTCTTCCCTTCTTTCTCTGTTCGTTCACTCTTTTTTTTCCTCTCTTTCACTTTCTCCTCACCTCACGCTTTCTGCCCACACCCACATACACTCAGCAATCGAGCAACAAATCTGTCCCAGCGATTACATGAACAGAAACGAGTTAAAAATAAAATAAAATAAAAAAATGCAATCACAATCCAGCTTACACCCTCCCCCCTCTTTGGAGAAAGGAACACTACATGGTTTGAACGATTTTCATCTGCAGGTGGAGGCTTTTCTCAGACTCGCTGCCCCTCCCTCAGTTATTACACCCTCCACAGGAGGGCTCAAGAAGCACAGGCTGAAGGTGGCTCGTTGCCATGATGAAATCTGTTCGCTTGATGTCGGGTCTATGATTGCGAGGACTCCAACGACCTCCGAAGGGGGCATCCATTAAACATCACGATTTCCTGTGGCCCTGGAGAAAGTGAGGAAATCAATAAGGAGGGGAGGGAGAAAGGAGGAAGAACAAGGAGGATGTCAGTAATTGACTCGCTCTCATGTTTGTATCCTAGGAGGAGGACACATTCATTCAAGAATATCTGAACTCAATGCACAGCATACAAATCCTTCTAAAGATTCTTGCATTGGATGAAGCCACAGTGACAGATTTCACATTTCAGTCCCACCAGGATGAGCTGAACACAAATATACTGCACTCCACATCAGCAATTAAACAAAGCTCATCTGGTTCACCGTTCAAGACAAAGTTGAAACTCAGGTAATGTATTCTGATTTTGCATTTTTCTTAAAATTCGAATAAAAGGCCATTTTAGGCTTCAAAGCAGACCGCATTGTTACCTGATTAGCTTAGAAAGTAGATGATGGCGTCATGTTCTCTTTTAGTTTTTGGCTTTTATGTTGAGGCAATTAAAGCCACTTTATAATCTTGTGTGAGACTAAGCAGCAATATTGTTGGATAATTGCAACAAAATTTGGGTTGGTTTTGGGCTAATTCTGCAGCAGATGCACACATGTGCAAACAGTTGCAGTGAAATATTTAGATTTTTCCAGTAAATCTGTGGCAACTTGTGACAAGGCAGTATTTTCCCACCATATGCTGTCTTCCAGTGCCATTCCAGCAAAAGCTGATAACAGCAGTGTGATGAGGGTGTCACCAAGTAAAGTGGCCATGTGTACCAAATAAAAAGGACTGGTTTACAGTCACCTATTATTATTATTATTATTATTATTATTCATTTTTCTGCTTTTAACACAAGAATGGGAACAAATTTCACTAATGTAAATCAGTCACAAGCAAATTACCGTAAATTCCGGACTATAAGCCTGAGATATCTCTTCCGCTCTAGGTTTTCCACGACGATGCAGCAGCAGCAGCAGAGGAGGGCGGACACCCAAAATGTGAGTTGTAGCAGGTCAATTGAATATCACATTTATTATGGTTGAAAAAGAAAAAGTTGCCAAGTTTAGATTTAACTGAACTGATTATGAGGGCGTATGAGTTTGAAAAGAAAAATCTCCTTACTGTCTGCTACTAGCATGTGCTAAATGAAAATGGGCGCCTTCTTCTTCTTCTGCTTTAGATTTCAACGACAGCTTGCATCCATTATTTCCATTATGATCCCAGTATTATTTAAAAAACGAAACATCTTCTTTTTCCCCTCAACGCTACTTAACTGACCTAATTCTGTTTTAATGGGCGCGTTCTTCTTTTATTTCCAATTTTGACTTCCAATGACTCACTTTCTGCTAAAGAGCCCCCTGGTGGTTGAAGAAAAATCCACATATAAGCTGCACCGGCCTACAATCCGCATGGTTCGAAGCGCAGGAAAAAAGTAGCGGCTTATAGTCTGGTAAATACGGTAATTTTAGTAAATCTCATCAGCAGATGTTAGTTCATGAACAAAGACTGCACTGAATTTTGGCCAAGCTGATATAACCCACAAAGATCAAAAGAGCAGCAGCACCTCCTCAGCAAACACCGTCTCATCTACAGCCAGGCTATTTTAGTTCAGCAATTTATTTAACCTTTGTTGTTTCAAGCAAGCTGTCATGAGCTCACTAAGTGACTCAATTTTCCTCCAAACCGTACAAACCATCATTTGTGGTGTGGATTTTTTTTATATTAAATGTGCATTGCATATCAAAGTAAAAAAGCTCAAAAGGAAATCTGGAAGGATGTCAATAAAATTTGATTTATGTTTTTTCATTTCTGTCCACACCTGTCTCCTTAGAAAAGCAACTATGCATTTTTCTGTAAAAAAACAAAAACAAGAGAAAGTAAAAGAAAATCACATAAAAGGCTTTAGAATAAAGTTACTCTGTGTGAGCCTTATGTCCTTGCAGTCTGTTGTTTTCTTCCAAAATGAGGCTTGTTTGTTCGATAAAGGGTTTTCCTATGAATAGCACATCTCTCTCTCACATGAACAATGAGCACTGACTACTGCATCTCGATAATCTTCTTCTCCACAATCCAACCCTTTTGTACACCATAATGGTTCTTTCCTAGGATGAGTGATCTGCCTGTAATGTTCTGTGACTGACTTGCATCCTGCTACTTTCGGTTGAGCAGAAGACGCAGTAAAGTCTGCTGATTCATCACCACATCAGGCTGACATATTGTGCTGCTTCTATAGGTGGTTGTTTTGCTTGTTTTGGTTGTCAGGCTTGTCTGAAGATCATCTGACTGCACTTGATTGTGCAGCCTGTGCTGTACTTTTGGTTTCACTTCTTCTATAAGTCAAATTTACAAATGTGTACCATCTGTTCTAAAATGATAACTTTATGAAAATGTACTCAGCTACATAAAAGTTAAACTGAAAAACAATTAAATTCACAGTCCCCATTGCATCTCCATATGATCCACATTATATAAAACACATCTGATAAAAGATTACTGCTGTGTTTAAAGTTTTAGCTTGAGTATTTTCATCTTATTTATGTAATTTTTGACATTTTTGCTTTTAGTATGACTCTAGGTAAACTGTGATTTTATTGTCTTATCCAGTTTTCACAACCATGTTTCTGTTCTCTGCACGTATTTGAGCAGGCCAACAGCAGACTTAATAGTATCTTCAGAGAATCATTTCTGTCCAATTATCTGCAGCCAGATTGCGTTTGATTCTATTCTTAGGCATTGTTTTATTACTCAGCATTTAATTTAACCAAGTGGAGTTTTGTTTAGTTTATTCAGCACTGAAATATACCACATACACAGGAACATTTTGTGAAACTTTATTTGTCCCACAAATAAAGTGAGTGTAACTTAATAAACTTAACTCTACGGTTATATAGTGTATTTCATAAACTAGACTCTTTTTACATTAAATTAAGTGGATTGCATAAATAAATGCTTAATCTCGTCTGAAGAACAGTCTCATCACGATGATACAGTTAATCATTTTATAATGCAGGTCTAGCATTTTCAGAGTATGTACAGCCAAATACATGTATTTCGAAAATGAGGAGAATTTCAGGAGTGGCGAGGTTGTAATACAAGTTTCTAGAAGAAGCTGAAATGGTTCCATAACAGGGTTCACTAGTGTTGAGTTGCTATATTACCAACATCACTGGATGGCATTTCAGGGTATGAAACTCAAAGTGAGATCAAGGTTAAAGCAGGTCAACTACTGGGAAAGGTAGCCTTCGCTGCGCTGTGGGGTTTTGTTTGTTGCTTCCTTCTGTTCTCGCGGCAGAATTAAACACTGCGACCCGCAGCATTTAAAGACTTCCACTCTTCAACACGGCTGTCTTTTCTTTAATCATCTGATGGATTTTCTCTTTGGTAACAGCAGACGGCATCAACAACCAGTCCCTGAAAAATACCCGTCAATCAGAACAGATATATCAGCAAGTGCAGCAAGTGTCAGTCTTGGCCTTATCAGGCTAAATGCAGCTGTGCATATTTTATACTCAAAACTGAGCACGAACATGAAGAAACAGAAAAAAAGTCATGATGACGTGTGCCATGAAAAACTCATATTGCAAAAAAAAAATCCTTTGCAACCTTTACAGAAAGTAAACCTAAACGTTTGCTGCTTGACAGACGTGTGATATGAGGTGTCAGTTCATATTCTCCTTTTTATTTATGAAAAAATAGCACACCGGTATAATAAGGGAATCAAAATGATTTGTACAAGGAGAGAAAATAAGCTCAAGCCACAAAGTATCACAAAATGCTGTTTAAAATAAGGAACATCCACACTGAAGGGTAAAATAATCTGTAGAAACACAAACACAACAAATGTATCTACAAAACAACCACAGTTGCTCTATTATTTCCTTTCCCACAAAACAGTGACACACTGAGTGTCACAAAAGGGGGATGGTGGTTACAAAGAACGTCAATGCAGGTAAAAGGGAGGTAGAGGTTCAACAAAACTGTCAGGATTTTGGGTTGTTTGAGTTGGTTTTGGGTCTGTTTTACTTACTTCAGTTCAACCCTATCTTAGTGATTCACCCTCACAGTATTAAACCCTGCTCCCATGTTCACACTCCTTCCTGGTTCCTCCTGTTAAATTCTGTCATATTCTGGTTTTTTCCCCGGGTGAGACTCTGCTTTCTTTCTGTGAGAAAACTATTTGCAGGTGATGTCCAAAGTGAATAAGTGGTGCTTTAATCAGAACAGAGTGTGGGAGTTTTGTCTAATTTTTAAACAAAATAAAAAAATAAAAAATAAAATAAAAAAATCACACCTAATAAATACATTTTTGTAATTTTCATGAACAAAAAACTGACAGATTGTTATGGGACATTTTGGGAATCTGCCTTATTATGTAATGATAAATTAAGGTCAAATTTTCAAATCTAATATTTTATTCCATACCCCGACTTCTGAACTTTTATCAAATGGTTTTTATAAGTAAAGGCAGGTGCAGGGAGCTCTTTACATGGCAGTAATTGGCAAATCTGATGTCAGTGATAAACGACAGTCTTGTGACCTTGAGGATTGTTGGGAAATTCATCCATACGTCTGCCTCAGACAATTTCCCTTCCAGCCAGAATCAATACTGTCTGCCTGGATAAACGACAGGAAAACTGTGTTCTCTAGCGGTCTGCTTTGTTTCCATGTTAGTCAATGTTACTGTAAGACTGTTAGCATTTGTTGGTGGTGTCGAGATAAAACACAAAATAATTCAAAAGAAAATAAAAACTTACTTTAAAACATGCAAAATGACTAGATTTGGATTAATTAAAAGTATTACAACCTTAAATGCAACCAAAGAGTGACAACCAAATGTCACAAAAA
>NW_006800036.1:440044-452583 GCF_000485575.1 Poecilia formosa
AGCTCTGACAAAAGAAAAAGATTTAACAGTCAGTTGGAGTTTATTCTTTCTTCGGTCCAGGATCCGGGAATTATTGTAGTGGCTGGAGAGCGAGCGGGGAGAGGCAAGCGGAGCCAGGTAGGCAAGGCTATTTCCAGGTTGTTGGCTGCTCAGGTGGTTCACAGGGCTGGAGGGCGGACAGGGTGGTCTAACTCACAAGACCGAGAGGAAACGGTGCAGCAGCGGCACGAGAGGATTCCTCCAAGACTCCGGTAACTCGAACGGTTCCGATGCAACAACCTAGAGAGGATCCACAAAAACAGATTAGACTATGAAGAAGCAACGTATCAAAATCTCAAGCTGTTTAGCAACACTATGAGGGCTCTGTTTACCACTGCTGGCAAACACTCTGGCGAGGAGGAACTGGCCGCCTGCTGCTCATATACTCCTCACGGTGATGATCATTTCTTGCAGGTGTGTCAACCAAGACCTGTTGGTCCAACCTCTGGGGAAAAAACAGCCACAAGGTGCCCTCTGGTGGATAGACCTGGAAAAACACTAACCCAGCCTGGTCCCCAACAATTTGTTTATTTAAGGCTCCCCATTAGCCTCTGCTGTAGTAGAGACTCTTGGGGTCCACACCAAACATTACAATAAAAAATTCTTTACAAATATTACAGAAAAGACAGCTTGGATAAGAAACAAAATTTGCAAGGTTTGAATTGTTGGACAGATGTGTGCAGCGTGATTTCTTGTTCCATTTATGGTTCTTCACTCTAGAATGCAAGTTTCTTTCATGAGATAAAGATAACGTGATTATATAAGGCTATATAAGGCTTGCTACTGGAGTTTGGTGTGGCTCAAGACAACAGATCCGCTAGCTAATCAATGTTCATCCCTTGGATAATAGGATAGAGCATGCACCCTTGCATTAAGAGACCTTTTCCATAGCAACATCTCTGAAGCCAACTGGTTGTACTAACAGTGCTGCGGCAGCAAAACCCCCCAAAAAGAAACTTTGTGTCAGCTGTTACATCTTAAACCTGATGTGGGTTAAAATACAAAGCAATAATGAAAATACTGAAGATTAACACCATCCATTTGTCAGTATAACAGCTGGTTACCGTGGAGACTGGGCACAGGCCAGAGAAGACAGATTGCTAACCAAGGAGTCACACTGATTTTCTAGGCCTCTTCCAATGGATAATGTTTGGTGTCAGGAGAAGTTACACGTGCTGCAACCACCCTAAGAGGTAATAAAGTGCTAGATCTTTAGGAAAATGTGATTTTATTGATGCCATTAACATTTATGAATTAGCAGAAATGACACAACAATATGTTAAGTGATAAAAATATACCTTATTAATACTGAATATTGTTTTGTAGAAAGTGAAGGACCTGCACAACACAGAGTACTAAACAAGTTGTGTAAAAGACGATCAAAACAAAAAAGCTCTGAGAAAATGTATCAAAAAGATCAACATCCACATTTCTTTATGAAGCTCTTCAACAAGACAAGCGGGCTAGAATTAATTCTTCTGCACTCAGGGGTCTTTTGTTTCACAATCATTTAACAACTGTTGAACAACGCAGTTATCAATACCTCTTGATTGTTTCAGAGGAAAGAGCAACTCACTAAACCGCATGCACATCACCCTGAAAACTGATATGAATGAGAAAATAAAACAATGTTGTGCAAACCAGAGTTTAATGTCTTTATTATCCATCTTCTGCCTCATTTGTCTACCATTTTTAGATTTTTAGATTTTTTTTTTTTTAGTTTATTTTTCTTGCAGCGTACTCCAGCAGCTTCTGCAGGACAAAGCAGTGCCACCCAACATTAACACACGCACAAACCTGCAAAGGCCAGTGACGTCACTCTGCTGACAGCATGCTCCAGGGACTGCTGTTGTCATGGTGACCTACTCCCTTCTCTACTACTGTACAGAAAATACAGACTCGCACACGCACACGCGCACGCACGCACGCACGCACGCACGCACGCACGGACGCACGCACGCACGCACGCACACACACAGGCAGGGGCTCAGTCAGGCCAAAGCCTATCTTCAATAAACGGAGAGTGAAGAGTGTAACATCGGCGTACCGTGGGAGATTTCAGTGCTTTGTAGAAGTCGGATTTTTTTTTTTACGTCTTTGTTTAAAATAAACTGAGATCAACTTATAGTAAATAAAGTTCAGATTGTTTCAAATATTTTTCTTTGCTCATTGGAGAAAACCTGAAATAGCGACCCAGAGAAGTAATGCGTTCAAATGGCAGTTTTACCCAAACCAATAGCATTTTAGCATAAACGTGCTTATTCTTATCAGTCATGTGAAAACAATGTGACGCCTCACTGTGTTCAGTGTCTTCCAAACTAATGCTTTTCTGCATGCAGAGCTTGCTTAATTCTTATAGATGACCGGATCCTGCTGCAGTAAAGCAACCCCAAACCATGACACTTCCACCTCCATGCTTCACAGCTCGTTGAGGTCTTTTTCCAAGGATTTCTTATGCCAAACATATTGTTTGTTCTTGAGTCCGCATACTTAAATTTTTGACTCATTCGACCACAAGACAGCTTTTCAAACGTTCTCCGCCTACCGTCTCTCTGCCAAACTTCAGGAAGGACTTTGAGTTTTCTGTAGAGAGCAAAAATTCCCATGAAAGATAAACTTTTCCTCTCTCTGTCTGAGACAGGCGCAAACTCTTACAACAGTAGCAAAAACCTGCAGGATGACATTTTAGGGTGTTTGAAAACTTCTTTTAGCATATTGCATTGTTGAAATTTTTAGATACAGTGGAACCGCTGGTTTTTTAAAAAGCTGATCCTGCACTTTTTTCTATTTCTTAAAAGTATGACTTTTAGGCACTGTTTATTTGATGTAGATTATCATTTGGCCTGAAACACTGCTTTTCATTTTCATCTCTGATTTAACTCCACGATTAGTTGTTGTTGTGATGCTGAGCAGGGAACTGATGTAGATTAGTAAACGAGTAGCCAACGTCTGTAGAATAAGACATTTTAAAAATCTGCAGACAAACTGATCAAGACAATCGATATGTTGGGAAGAAAAACACAGGAAGTAATATAAATAAATTAGAGGTGCAGTTCATTTTAAACACTATAGGCTTTGGTTCTCTGGAGGCTCTGGGAGATTCATTACCTATGTCACATGTCTCCCAGATGGTTATTTTCATATCAATTAAAATGTATGGCTTCAGGTTTCCATCCACAACAGCAACACAATCGGGGATGGACTCAAACTCATGGGAACTGTTGAGCTGAACAAGAACTCCCACAGGCGTCTAAGACTTCTGCGCTGGGCTGGATGAACTGTCATATTACTCATCATTAATCAGAGAAAAACTGGGTGCTTATTACCCATAATGATCTGTGGCTTGCAACAGATTCATGTATATCATAACAGATTTACATATGGGAACGTTTTAAATGTTGTTTCTGTTAAGTACAATATTCATAAACTCACCATGGACTGTCGTCAAAATGACATCAAGGCTCGCAAATATCAAACTGTGCTATATCAATTGATACAATGTGTTTCACTTAGTGAGTTGAGTCATTTCAAAAAAATAAGTTTTCAGTATTATTCAAATGACTGCATTTGAGTCTCTATGCGTTATTTTGACCCTATGAGGAATAATGAGCCACACTAAATTCAAACTCTTTTAACTTTTAGTGATCAGTGAATCGGTGACTGTGTTGTATAATCAACCAATCCTGAAGGATTTCCAATTCAAATGCATCCTTATATTCCATAAAAACAATGGCAAATATTCCTCTCATAAGAGTCCGTAAACTTCTTACTAAAGCTTTGCACATTGCTTTAAAACAATAAAAGATGGCATAGGGAGCTGTTTCAGTAATATTTCTCAACAAAAATAATGAACATTTATTGAAGTGAATAACTAAGCCTGTGCAAAAGAAAATTAATTACATAATAATATTATCTAGGGTATCTGAGTTGTTTTTCTTAAGTTGTACCCAATAATTAACCCAAAAGCTAATGAGGTGTTCTTATATTGGCATGATATTGAGGGAATATCCCAGCACTTAAAGCTTTGTGTTCATTAAATAAGGCTAAAGTTTCCCCCCCTGCTTTAAACGTCTGCAGTCATCTTGGACCATCAAGTAATAACCCCCTCCTCCCCCTCCGTGTTCCTCCGTGTCTGAATAATTGTGGTTACATAACACGGTTAGGGAAGGCACATAATGCCATCACTATGAGGTGCAGTAATTCTATCAGGACCTGCTGCCACCTGCTCTGGAGCAACACTGCTGCATTTACAACAACAAACAAACCAGACAAGGCTGAGTCACTGCAGGATGGAGAGCCGGACGCCTCTCTGAACACCTGCCAGGAAAGATGATCTAAACGTATGCTGAGGAAATTAGTTTTGCAGATTCAAGCACAGACGCAAGGAAGCACCATTTGTCCTCTGGGCTTATCATATGGCGGGGGTTTATTGTGGCGGACAATGGAGCGGCTCACATGAAAGGGGAGCACGTGATCTGAAGAAAGCGGCTGAAATGCCCCTTTAACTGAATGACATTAAAGGTATTATTCCAACCGTGACCTTTTGTTTCATCTCTTCCTCTCCTTCATCTCTCAGTCCGGCTCCCTCCCACAGTCGCCGCCCCTCTTTCCCGTCGCTGATCTGATAAATTGCGCTGCAGGGCAGCACAGCCTCACCTCTGCCCTTTTATGTAACGCAAAGGTTGCTATTAGAGCCATTAACCCGCTTTTGATTCAGGGCCCACATCAGTATGTCATCGGCCAGGTATGACAACCGCAGTGACTTGTTGGTACAGCACCACCTTTGGCTTATGCAGGGATATTTTTAGGCGGGCCAGAAGCGTCGCCGCATTCAACGATTTCGATTCAGGAGGGCAAGATGCAGGTGTTGCATAATATGAAATGGAGATAAATAGCAGGCAAGTTTGAAGTAAAGTGGTTAGAGAGCAAACAGGTTGCCTGTGCTACCTTCCTCTTGTTAATAACTGTAAAGGAAAAAAAAATTATCGGAACATTAAACATTCTACAGTGGCTATGTTGATTGGTTAGAAGATGGAAAACCTGTTAGCATGTTATATATAACTTTTTGTAATGAAGAAGTTATAGTACATATATTCTAATGACTGAGCAAGTAATCGCAATCTTTCTCTGGAGCCCCAAAACCAAGATCAGTGCAGACTTGCTGGTTTGGAACCAAAGAACTGAAATCTGCTACCTAGAACTGCCTATTCTAATAGTTCAAACAGCAAACATAACTTCACATGCATTAACTGGAAACTGTCTTGGCACAACCACACACGCTACAGTCTTTCTTATCGCCATACTTTTGGCGATAAGAAAATGAAAGGTGGCCCTGGAGCAAAACACCAACCAATAACGTGTCAAGAGGCATTCTTTGAATATTACAGAAATACTCTGCAACAAAATCTGCCAAATGGCATTTTTATCTGGGAATAATTTAGAGTTATGTTCCATAAAAAAAGAAGCACGTTTTTCAATTTAAGCCTAGACAATGTACAACAAAAATAAACTTCTCCATGAATAATTTGCAAATATTTTAGCTACAGCTTTGTTTC
Organism: Poecilia formosa; assembly: GCF_000485575.1. Taxonomy (NCBI): domain Eukaryota; kingdom Metazoa; phylum Chordata; class Actinopteri; order Cyprinodontiformes; family Poeciliidae; genus Poecilia; species Poecilia formosa. The sequence continues at coordinate 445,639 of NW_006800036.1, forward strand.
TACAGAAGCCAGGAAACATGGGGAAAAAGCAAATTATGAGACTGTTCGGCACTGATTAGCGTCACAGTTGGGCAAAACCTAAATTATTCACTTTCAAAGTATATTTTGACTAAAAACAATTTTCTGATGTTTCCTTGTTCATCTCCTTAATGCTTTGTTATTATCTGCTGCCTGCAAGTCTTTTTAGAGTGTAATTCTGAAAACAGAACTAAGACAGACTTCCTATCTGCTAATGTTCAACATACTAAATTCTTGACCATTTTTGCAGCCATCCATATTGGCTGACATCAGCCAGCATTCAGACTCGGACAAACAAAGTGTGTGTTTTGTCCATTTGCTGTGCTTACATTTGCATGACCGTGTGATTGTACTCAGAAACGCTGCAGCTCTGCTGTTTGTTCAGCTTTATCCAGGTCAACTAGTTTGTTATTGATCAATACTGGAAACTGATGACTGTCCATGTACCACAACTGAGAACCGATTTTCATGACAGAATTTATAATCACTTAACAAATGAATACCAAAAAGATATTTGGACTTAATAAAATTATCTAGTTCTTACAAGCTTTTAAAATTATGCCAAAAAGCACAAATCAGATTTCATGCCTTTATGTACCAAGTAAAGATGAAGGCATAACTGTGAAGTTATCAGTGCAGCTCCAAAAGTCACAGAAAAATCCTCAAATATGTATATTAGTGTTCCTTGTCTGCTCAAATTAAAGGAAAGGACTTTTGCTAACATTTGAAAATTGAGAGACATTGATAAATTTGAATAGTCTCAATGACTATTATTCTGATGAGAGAACCGGATTTTAGTTTTTGAGTGTTTCTGGATTCGACACTTCACCCTCTGCACACACTTTGGATGCAGGTGAAGTTGACCCAGAAACCTTTTGACCTCTGGACTGGATATTATAAAATGTGTAGAAGTTGTGACATAAAGGCCTTTCTTATGTCAGTTCATCATCACTTTCTGTGCTAGAAGAAACGTTTCTTTCTGGGTCTGCATCGCTTTGTCCCGATTGTTCCCATAAACCTTTAACTCTAGGCAGGAATTTGATTACAAAGAGGAAATTGTAAACAGAGTTGATGAAAATACCACGTGTAAATGTTTTTGGATCAGTCTGGCAAAGCTTTCGCTACAATCCTTCTTTTTGCTTTTCTGAATTTTGATGTTGACAATATCAACATTACCGCCACCTAGTGGTGCTGCGTGCATATAATACATATTACATGGTTTTGATCAGAAATCCCAAAGCTGCGTGTTTTTTTTTTTTTACAAACAAGCAAAAATCCTGCTTTCCATTTGTCCATTTTAATGTTGTAAAGGAGAAACAACAGTAAATTTTTAGCAAAAATGTAATGCATCAAAAAAAAAAGTTAGGCTCTTTCACCTGTCTGATCCTCTTTGAAGTTAGATAGAAAAAAATGAAGAGCAAAGCACATATAGACATGATTTGTGCTGTCAGTGTTGCTCTATGAGAGTTATTGTTTTGTTCGGAGGGAGAAAACAACACACGGGCCTCTGGAGAGTTTCATCCATTTCATTCACTCCCCAGCCTCGCCTGCTTTTCTGTGCTACTAAACCCTGACCTCTGCCCCCCTATAAACATGCTAGCTCATGCGTAAAAACCCAGAAATGCAAACACACGATGAGATTTCACTCTCAGTTCGCTAAATCATCAATACTTAGCCAGAGGCAGTGTGCAAGGCTATAGAAATAAATTAATACATTTATGTCTGAGGGAATCTCTGTCTGCAACACAAAATGATTTTTTTTTAATAGGTTTTAACAATCACTGCCAAGACGAAACAGTAAAACACTGAAACAGTGATGTTGTATTCCCGTTGAAAACCCTTACTTTATTTTGACTCCAACGACACACAGCATCATCAGTGCCAGGTTTCTGCAAGTTTCCTCCTAAGCCAACGTACACATGTGGGGTACAGCACTACTGTGTAAAATTCATCCCTCATTTCTTTCTAATTTACATCCCAGGAGACACAATTTCAAGTAAGCTTTCATGGGAGTCTCAAGCAAAGAGTTTTAAGTTTTTCCAAGCATTAACCAGCATAAGGAAATTTGCCTTTGTTTGAAACTTCTGCGCAGTCTGTTGAGTACCGCATCATTGCTTCCCTACTTGCAGTCGGAGCAGAACTCTCCCCTGACAACCAAAACCTCTTCCTGTCCTATCAATTATTTATCAGACTTGTGACAGCAGCCCCTTGCTTTGCGTAGAACACATCTCCTGCATCTCCATCATTTCTTCCTCTGCTATGAGAGTCCTCAGTCTCTCTGGACACTAAACTATGGCTATAATATGGCTTCTGTGATGGGTTTTTATGTTCATGAATCACAATCTAGAGAAAAACTGCTGAATTTTGTCTTTCTAGAAAGTCAAATTCTCAGATTAAGTGCTGCAGAACAAGTGAAAAGAAGCTGAGAAAGAGGTTGTGTCGTCTGTGAATGTTAAGAGAGAAAGCAGCCGCAGCGGACAGCTTCCTGGCTGTCACTGTTGCTGAGTATGATTAATGCTGTCATGGAAACGGCCCGAAGTCCAGGCTATGGCAAACACAGGTAAGCGCTGGGTGGTGGAGATGAAGACGTTTTCAAAGTTCTACACATGAATGGGCATTTGGTTCATCATCAGTTTTTCATTTATTTGTAGTGTAAATTGTTCAAATTGAGAAAAGATATATCATAAAATGATGAATGTAATAAAAATAAATAAATAAACTTTGAAGAAGGAGACATCAGTGCATATTTCTCATTCAAAAACCAAGGCCTCACACTTTCATCCTGGACTCTCCAGTGTTTATTATTATGACTGACAGATGTCAACATGACCACATTATTGCACAACTGTGCGGTTGGGATGGACGGTGTTACAGAACCACAGCAGGCTGCAGTGTTCCCCTGGGTAATCCATAAAAATGGCTTGGCTCTGTGTTGCAGTCCTCAACACTTCCATGTTCTAAATCTAACTTTACTCTTAAATACAAGCACAGTTTTGTAATTATCCATAACATGCTATTATTATCTGCATCAGTCTACAGTCCACAGACTCCTATTGCTTCTGCAACTGTCTCCATTTTGTATTATATCACTGTGTCACACTGATTCTATCATCCACTACTACTGGGGTTCATAACACACACGCGCCAGACAAATACCTTTTTCCTGAACATGTGCAGGGATATTTTTGTTCAGAACTAAGTGCGCTAAACAATGTTCCAACTTTAAAAAGTGACACCAGAACAGAACAGAGAGGACTCCCACCTATCATTAAACTCTGCTCTTTGGAAACATTAAAGGTCATAAAGAAAGGTGGACTTTATGTGGCATGATTCAGCAGCAGTAAGACATGGGGGTCACTTTGCACCGAACCAAATTACTCATCGAAAACAACGTCCAGCTATATGCAAACATACATACTGGAGAACAATCAACTGATGTTAAAATCTGGCTACCTGCATCATGCAATCAGTCCAAACTCTGAATATCTTATAAAATGCACGACAGAGGAATCTCTGATTGATGAGGGAGATTTTTCAGGTACAGCTGGGACACGAAAACTCCAGTGATTTAAACATGTTTTCACTGAATATGGGCACAGTCTGATTTAAAGTTTCTTAAACATCAACACTAACTGTTTTCAAATTATTATATTGTTGTATCTAAGCTACTTTATACCTCATCCTACATTATTTTTTGAAAAAAAATCCTACTAAATCTGTGAAATGTATCCAAATGTGTATCGAACTACATTTTTACAGTTGCTACATGCCGCGCTGCTTCCCCTCCAGCACAAAAGCTGTTTAAATTTTATGTGTTTGCTTTATTTCCAGTTCAAATCTCCATCTGGGATCCATAAAGTCATCGTAAATTATGTATCGAGGAGCACTTTGTAATCCTCGCAGGAAATTAACAGAAAGTGAGGAGGTGGGGAAATCTATGGTTGTAAGAATCAACAAATTTACAGACTTGGGAAATCAATATCTTTATTCATTTTTATCCTTTCTTAAGTGATATTGCACGTTTTGAATGAATGTTGGTTGTGCTTTGAGCTACAACACTGAAATGCCCATGTGAACAACACTTAAAATTATTTTTAAGGTAGGGTTAAATATAATTTAAAAGAATCAATGGACTATGTCTCTATAATATAAATGTTAAGTGAGCATAATTCTGTTTTTTTATCCAAAGCTCTCAAAATTGAACCTAATATCAAGACATTTCTTTTTTCTGCTTCAGTGCCCCTGTCCCTAATTATTATTCATTCCTGCGACAGATTATCTTCTTTCACCGTGGGATGATGACTTCAATTTTCAACCACGACAGGAGAAATATTGTTTCCAATCTTCCTCCACATTTTTACTTCTGTCCAAATGAGTTCATGATTGAATTATCATTTGAAAATAGTTTATTTTGTATTGTGTTAACTACAAACCCACACCCCAAAAATGACCAACATTGTGTTAAACGAAGTAAAAATAAAACTTTTTACATCACTGGCCACTATAACCACCATACCCATAATATGAATATTACTTAGGATGACTGTGATGATGAATTAATGTGAGCATAATGGTCAGGGCCGTGCAGAGACCACTAAAGGGGCAGGTGCTCAAAAAAAAAAAAAAAAGGGCACATCTTACCGCATTCTAGGACAGAATATTAACAAAGCCACACAGCTTTCAGAGTTTAATAAACAATGATAAATTACAAAATTGTGAAATATACAATCAAAGCTAAGGTAAATCTCTATACAGAGCATACAACTATGCATATGTAAGATATTTTATTAGTAATTTCTTTCTGCAGGTCTATTTTGTTATAGGAAAGTATTGCAATATTCAAACCCGCAATTTAGCAAGATATGTAAATCAGAGCTGGTGGTTTAGCTCTGATTTACATATTTTGTCTTTACAGAATTACACTATTAAAAATATAAACAAGGGCACAATGCAACCTTTTAGTGAACTGTAATCATTAAAAAAACAGCTGCCTGTTTGCTGCAGTGGAGATGAAGATGGTCCATTCAGGAAAGCAGAGCTGCATCAAACTTTAAGGTGGAACTGCAGAAAAAAAGAAAAAAACAAAAGCAAAAATTGAATTGTTAATGCATGTCACTATGGGAAAAGCCTACTGAGTTTTGCTTAAAACTTTTTTAAACATTTAAATCACACATTTGTCTCATGAAGGGAAGTTTTTTTTTGCAAAACAAACATATTTGTGCATGTCAGAAATCTTTTCTTGATATTCTAAGTTTTTGTTTGACTCAAAGTTTTGCTTGTGATTCTCACATGACATCATGGGCAGGACCCAAAATCGCAACAAAAGATTTCTGATGTGTGCAAATAAAAGTTTGTTTGGCAAATAACTTTTTAAGTTCACAAGACAAAAATTTGTTATTTAATTTAAAAAAGTTTTTTAAACAAAATTTGTTTTTAAAAAAGAAATCATTACAATTCCAAAAGTTTTGATTACAATTTTATTTTACTTAACTGGGGTTAGTTTATTTTTCCCATTGAATAATTGGGGAAAAAATTTAACTACATACTCTGCGAACCAGGCCCTAAACTTAAAGTCTGGGTTGAGTTTTTTGCCCTTCATTAATGACATGCATTATATCTATCATGGTAATTCAGGGCGAGTTATTTTTAATTCTAAATTAATATCCTTGTTGGACTTTTATTTAAGTGCTATTCTCCTTCAAGATACATTCACCTAACGCCAGAATAAATGCAATGTACATTATGCAGCAAAGGAAATTAGAAGATCGGACATATATCCATTATGGAGATGATCGGTTTTGGACGGGCGATGTGCCTCATACACAGGGAAGAAGCTTTTCAGTTTCTAGCTTTGCTAGCAAAGTCGTTAGCTAGCAGCTAGCTAATAGGACATCAACAACAGCCTAATGTCTGTATGATAAAAATACTGAATCGATAGATAAGAACAGTTTTTCTTTACCTGAGTGTCTCCTCCCGTTCAGTAGTTCTTCAGAGAAAAGCAGACGCAGAGGCCCGTCAGTGTCTGTTGTATTTCATTACCTCTCTGCTTAAACCGCGACTCCGTGGTGAAGCAGAAACGATACTTCAACGTTTTCCGTCATCTGACAAGTAGCAAGTCTACTCCACTTTATTCACCAAAAACGTTTTTTTAAATATATAATTCACCAAAAATTGTTCTGTAATCTGGAACGTTCCCTACGCTGAGCTCCAGTTAACCGCCTTATCTCACTGCGCGAGAGGCAACTGCGTCATGCGTCACGGGCAAAAGGTCAAAGGTAACAGGCGTTATGCCCTGAAACGCATGCCTGCCCAAAATTGCATCCCCTCTCGCGGGAGCGCGCATCGTTCTAAGCTCTCGCATATTGACGAGAAAACGGACTGAAATATGACCGAAGAGGAAATTTTAAAGATATAACACCGGTCAGAAAGACGCATTTAGTTCAGTGTCCATGAGATGATATTCAGAAAGGATTCTTTTACTGATTGATTTTAGTTTCCTCTGCGATGCACTCTTTGCTAAAGTCTATCACGTCCTCGCATGAGGGTGTTAATTATAACCTTTCAAATCACCGACGGACTTTAAATTTTCATGTAGTTAAAAAAAAACAAAAAAAAAAACGGTCAAATACGGAAAATATTCCGCTAACGCGACCTATGGGTCGCATGTAACGAAGCACAGCACATTGCGCTACACCCCTCACCCCCGGCCACCAGGAGGCGGCATCCTGCTACAGAGCCAAGAAGGGCCGGTGGAAACGCGGTCACTCCGAAATAGAGCCGAGCCGAGCCGAACCGGGTTGTTTCTATTGCCGGTGGAAAAGGGGCATTTGAAAGTCATCAAGCAAATCAGAACAGCGGAGAGGATTTAACAGAATGTCGCCAGTGAAAGTCCATGAGTAGCAGGAATAAAACAAGACCACCAGAGGG
>NW_006800036.1:454326-455358 GCF_000485575.1 Poecilia formosa
CGTTGAACCTTTTTTTTTGTTGGTATTTTTAGCAGAGTAGGCAAATGTCAAGGCCTGATGGGAAATGAAATCATCATCTCTGTAAAGTTTGTCGTCAGAAGGAAGCATAAAGTTCTTTAAAATTATCTGTTAGATGGTTGAGCTGACTGGACTTCAGTAAACCCCATAAACCGACACCAGGAGCAGACATGGCAACCCAAACCATCCCACTTTAAGCAACATTGATTCTTTGCTTCTCCACTCTTCCTCCAAACTCTGGGACCTTGATTTCCAAAAGAAATTAAAACTGTGGACCAGTCAGCAACAGTCCAGCTGTTTGTCCTCTGTAGCCCAGTTAAGATGTTTCTGACTTTTGTCTCAGCAACGTGAGGAATGTAAAGTTGTAGGATCTGTCTGCACACAGTTGTGGAATTTAATCACAACAACTTATGGTATTACATTATGAATCAGAAACTGAAAACTATTCATGTGACATCAAGTCACTGTTTTTGCCATGTGCCATGTGCTGTGCTTCGTTACATGCGACCCAGAGGTCACGTTAGCGGAATATTTTCCGTATTTGACCGGTTATTTATTTACTTTTTTAACTACATGAAAATTTAAAGCCCGTCGTTCATTTGACAGGTTATAATTAACACCCTCATGCAAGCACGTGATAGACTTTAGCAAAGAGTGCATCGAAGGAAACTAAAATCAATCAGTAAAAGAATCCTTTCTGATTATCATCTCATGGACACTGAACTAAATGCGTCCTTCTGACCGGTGTTATATCTTTAAAATTTCCTCTTCAGTCATATTTCAGTCCGTTTTCTCGTCAATATGCGAGAGCTTAAAGCGATGCGCGCTCCCGCGAGAGGGGATGCAATTTTGGGCAGGCATGCGTTTCTGGGCATAACACCGGAAGGCTTATTATGTTGTACAAAAAACAAAACAAAACAAAAAAATTATTTTAGTACATGTTATTATGTGTCAGAAGAGGGCTTTGAAAATAATAATAGAAAAAAAAAAAAAAAAAAAAAAAAAAAAAAAAAA
>NW_006800036.1:455368-536452 GCF_000485575.1 Poecilia formosa
ACAACGATCGCTGTTCCAGTGTTATTTTGGTAATTATTTTAGTGCGTTATTATGTGAAAATAATGGTCTTAGAAAATAAAACCAAAAAAAAAAAAAAAAAAAAAAATAGACCAAAAAGGCACTTTGGGGCAAGGAGCAAAAAGGGCAGGTGCTCAAGCACCCCCAGCCCCGCCCCTCTGCACGTGCCTGATAATGGTCCTGATTGTAGTCTGCCAGAACGAAAACAATAGAGTCATCAGCCAGGCTTTATACAGACAAGTTTTCAAGGAAATGCTGGTTTATATTGGTGCCATTACATGTACGCCGTGGGAATTGTGCCTCATTGGTTGACTGATCCGTATCTCGTCAAAAACTGGAAATGCTGTAAATTTGTTAAACTGTACAGTAAGCGAATGATGAAAATGACTTTATTAGGAAGTCTGTCTGCATACTTAGAGTGGGTATTTGTGAAACTACTTACAGCTATTAGTTTAGCTAAATATTAATTGGCATGTTTTATTATCCCTGCATTTTCTGTCTTAATTTCCAAATAACTACTTATCCAATGCTGGACAAATTCATACTAAGAAAATAAATAAATAAATAAATAAATAAATAAATAAATAAATAAATAAATAAATAAATAAATAAATAAATAAATAAATGTGAGGCACCACAGCTTTGGAGGTTTTGTGTAAGAGCCAGGGAACCCAGATTTTCAAGATTTTCTAACAGAATATTCTGCTTGGAGAGTAAGACTGTCTGACTTTCTACATTTTCACCTTCTGAAATATTCACAAACTTTTTTTTTTGCCTCTAGCTCCATCTCCACATGTGTAGTACGTAAAAAAACAGACTGTCTTTTCAAAAATATATATAAAAACTACTTTCTCTCTGACTACTCCTTGGCTCTTGGGCAAATATTTTAATTATTCTTTTGCCTTTTATGTCAGAAATCTTGAGGGGAAACTGATTGTAGGTTGTTTTTTTTTTTTACAGTAACATGTTATTTCCACTTCTGGTTTGTGAGTTCAGTGGTTTTTGCTGGAACACTGAGAAGTTCAGAAAATCTGAACTTACCTATTCTAGCCCTCTATGAAATATTTTGGTAATGAGAAACATTTTTCTAGGTCACCGGCTGATATTAAACCAGCTTTGATGTACATATAGCAGCAAGAATGCTGCTCCTTCTCATTTCCATCATTACCTTCACCTGCTCAATACTATTCAATGATAATCTAAATACTGACACTACAAATAAATAATAATAATAATAATAATAATAATAATAATAATAATAATTAGGAGTTGCACTCTTTCTTTAAATTTTTGCCTAAACGAATTGCTTGTACTTCACTTTCACAAGCTTTTCACTTTGCATCAATGCAGTGGAGTATCAATGATCATTGTGGTTGAAAGCAAGTTTATGCTAACCTCACTTTAATAGCTTAGATAAGACTGAAATTGTCAGGGTTTATGCAATGTTTAATCCTGTTGGCAGTGTCTGCGACTGACCCCTCTGTGTCCTGCATTTATCCTGCTCTCATGTGATTGTTTTCATATGTGTGATATTAAGCGGTGAATAGGAGTGCAGGAGCTGGTGCAGCTCACATTTATTATAATAATTGTAGCATTAGATAGCCTTTTTAAGTCGTCTTCTCTCTCTCTCTCTCTGTCTCGTTCACTACTTTTCCTGAAACATTTTCATTGTTCATTTCTGTTTCGTTCTAGTGTCAATGCAAAAGGTTCACTTTGAAAATTAAGCCATAAACGACACTGATGGAGAACCTGAGGGCCCATGCAAACTTTGCAGTCTATTAAGACGCAGCAGTGTCAAAGGCAGAGGTGAAATCTAATAATGATAGCTAACACTTTGATCAAAGTGTCACTTTATTCATAGTAAGATGTGAAAATGAAGGAAGTATCTATTTTCAAATAATTTTCCCAGTCAGTTTTTTTTTCTCTGTCTGTTTTTGACACCGACATGCAAGAGATGTGTGAAAATTTTAAGACAGGTTTTTTGCATCACAGTGTAATTATTTATTTAGTATTACATACTTACCACTGATTTTGGTTCTGTAACAATGATGGCTCTCCAAGCCGACTGTTAGCCCTGATAAAGACGTGTGAAAATCATCATAATAAATTAAAATTTTACTGCATTTGCATAATTGCACACAATTTGCTTGTACATTTGTGTAAATTGAGTGCATTGTTTACAAAATCCGACAATTAAATAAAGATGAACAAACTGCTGACGGCATGACCTAACCAAACAACGAGCAAATGAGGAATAAGTTCATGTTTTGCTTCCTTTTGTCTTTGGTTGCGCCCCTGTCCTAACAGCTGTGTCTGTAGCCTGAAATACTAACCTGGTGGTCGCCAAACAAAGCAGGTTTATTTCCAATCTGTCTTGATTTCTTCCAGCAAAAGCAACAATTATTTTGTATCGTATTTACCAATGTTACCAGATGCACTTGTTGCATCTGTGCTGGATCTAATCAGCCAAGCAGCAGCTCTGAATCTGCCATGTGGCTGGCCGAGAATAGAAAGAAAATGTGGAGGAAGTTGAAAATCAGGTTAACAGGCAGAGCAGGCCCACAGCCCACCCGGCTCACATGTCATCTTTAACCTCATCACCTCACTAATTACCAAACGGGGTCCGCCCCGCCCTCTTCGTACTCGTTCAACAAGCACAGACTCCTTCTGTGAGGTCAGAACAAGGCCTGCAGCTCTTGGAGGTAATAAGAGACTGTAAATCTTTCACATGCGCACTTATTTTAGTGAGCCCCTGTAGTTTTCAGTGTGCGTCTGCTTCTCCGCATAAACAATATAGTTCAACTCAACCACATCTTAAACAAACTGCTCCACCCACAGCTTCTAGTTCCAACATCACGGTCAGAAGACGTTAAGAGGAAAACCTTTAACAAGAGGAAAGCACAATGACTGAAATCGACTTGATTCATTTTACCAAAAAAGATTTTTGTCAACATTGCTAAAAATGAGTCAGCTCCTTTTTCAAATGACCGGAAAACAAAACCTAAACTGGAAAAGTAAAAGTAAAAGTTACCTCTCGAATCTTTTCGCTTTTTTTTTTTTTTTTTTTTTTACACAAACCACAAACTGCAATGAGATTAAATTTATTTTTACAAGTAAATATCTTAAAGGGGAAGTATTATGTGTTTTCCAACCACATAGTGCCATTTCATAGCACAATAAAGTAATTATTCTACTTTCAGTTGTTATAAACACGACTTACAAGAAATTAGATTTTGCAATTTAACGCCCTTGACATTGGGCGTCTGTCTCTTCAAGAAACCCTTTAACTTTCCGACACTCTGCCATCAGCATGTCATCACATTGCTCTTCTATTGACCCCTTCACAATGTTTTTACCAGCATTGCACAGAGAAGTAGCTCGAATAATGAGCTACTTCTCTGGTGTTTAATGGCAAACACCTCTAGGTGTTTGCCAATTGTTGCTGGCTAGTCTGAAGGAGCTGAGTGGGGAAGTTGTGGGGGAAAGCTGCTCTGTCAGGTGGAAGCCCAGGTGGAAAAAGTTCAAGATATATGAAAACTTTTGTGAAGTCAAGATAAGCAGTTAGACATCTGAGGATTTGAGGATAATTCTTTAAAAGAGGAATGATCCATCATAGTGATCATCTGATGAGACAATATTTCAACAAGAGATAAATAAAAATGCCAGCATCCATCTGCAGGTTAATTCACAAAATGTATTTTTTTTCTTGATTTCGAAAGTTTGGGATTACAATGTTTCTTGGCATCACAGCAACCATTATGTTCTTAGCAGCCATAAGGCTGAGATGGGTGTCCACTGCTGTCAGTGCCGGGTCTGGCCAGAGCACCTGGCATTTGATATGCCTTGCTAAATGGTTTTCAGACTCCGCCCACATAAAGAGCGGCAGCATGCAGAAGGTGCGGACCCATTCTGCTCTAAATGAGAGTCTGTAATTTCATCAGTTAACAGCGCTGATGACTGACAGTGCCCATACGCTCTCCCTGTTTCCAAATATAAACCCACCCCATCGCCTAAAAGATTAAACCGACCCAACCCAAATCCTGCTCTCTGCAACTTCTCAGCAGTGGAAACATAATCTGTCTTTATATTCACACACTGACCTGCCAACAGCAGCGGGCAGCCAACCAAGCCTCCCAGTCACATCAAACATAAACTCACTATCGAACACACAGCTGTCTGCTCTAAATTTGCTTTAGTGCGATGAGCATATTTCAACAAATAGGCCGTAATCCAGACTAAATATCATTCAGCCAATCTCATTGGGATGGATTTAAAAAAGGAACTGCTCCATTCCCCAAATCCTTCTTTAAACGGCCCAGTCCAACGTGCTGATCCAGCTGAGCCACTCACTTTACAATGCAGAATGAAGCAACGTGCACAAGACTCACAGCTGCAAGTTTCTAAAGAACCAGCTTCTGGTGTGCACACATTCAAATAATTATGCATCCATATTCTATCATTTGTAACCTTATTTTTCTTTCACACAAATGCAGTTAAAGGAAAATTAAATTTTACTTGACTGATTTGTCAAAAGAAAAACATCCTGCTTCCACATTATTTGAAAGAAAAAGTAGAAGATATAGGTTCTGCTATTCAAATGCATTTGATTATTTGATTATTGTCAGAATGAGCACCTCTATAAAAAAAATGCATGGGGTTGAGCAGGTGCATTCAAGAGTGATTGACAGCGCTAAGGACCTCCTCCTGCATCTGATTGGTTGTCTCTAGTTCACACTGGGAGAAGATATAGCAGTTTGATTTTTTTCACAGATTATTTATCTCAAACCATACTGTCACGACATAGAGACAGTTTCAACAAATGTGTAAACAGTATAAAAGTTACACACTGCTGCTTTACAGACCAGAGGTCTGGGAGTCAAACCTCATGAACATTAGCTCAAACCTCATGAACATTAGCTCATATGATCAGAAATGAAAGCAACAAAATAAGTAAGCTGCAGATCATCACGGTGACACAGATGCACACAGTTTCCTCTGAAGAATTCAGAAGAAAGGTGGCACAAGTGTCATTTGGAAGCAAAAAACAACACTGTCTTGTCATTTCAAGTTGGCAGAAAATATGCTGAGCAAAGAAAGATAAAATGATGACTGAAACAAAATGCTGGGAACGACCAGTCGGTGGAAACGTTTAGCACCCTCTCACTACAACGCTCCCTCTTAGGTAAATGGTCTATCCAAGAAGCCGTACCGCCCTAGCTTATAAATGTTACACTAAGAGATAAAGTTGAGAACTACTGATTTATATCTCTATGAAGATATAAATCAATGGTACTGGACAGAAGAATAATTTGGCCTAAATCTAGAAAAACCTACAAGAACATACTATATTTTCCGCTATAACACGTCAACATGTGTGAACGGGTCACGAGAACAAAAACAAAAAGGAACTGTGCTCCACTTTGTTCAACAATTGGGTTTGATCAGCAACCAAGAAATTTATAACAGAATACTGAAAAGAGAAGAGTCTGTACGTTTGTGTGCTGCTGTGTGTGACGCAGGAGTCCATTTATATAATCTCTATGTGTCATAGAGCACAAGTGAGGTTAATGCGTATTTGCGATGTGTCTGTGTGTGTGCTCAGTCGTCTTGCCCGCAGCAGACGGATGACCTTGGGTCGGTTGTCTGCCTTTCCCTGTTTAGAGGCTCTTAGACGTTCACTGAAGCTGTAAATGATGTGACGACATAAAAAATAAAACACTGTGCTGACCAGGGGCCCTGAATAAAGAGAAATGCTTTTTTCAGGCTGCTCAGATCACGTCCTGCTCTCTCTATCTTTTTTTTTTTTTTTTTTTTGTTTAGTTACATTTTCAGAGCTGTGCTGCAGCTGCCGCCCACTCTCACTCTGGACGTCTGCTGACCTCTGTCATGTTTTATTTTCTGAAAAAGAGGGCGATAGAGAAACAAGCCAGTTCACCAGAAAGAGATGTTTCAATTTGGAAATGCTTCTGTGTCGGCTGATTGTTTTATTCTGGAAATAGTGCTTAGGTTGCGGTTTGCAATGCTGGGTGTTTTTTTCTTTCTTTTTTTTTTTCAGGGCAAACCTATTAAAAAATCATTTTCTTTTCCCTGTATCTTTGCCAGCATTTAAAGGATTTGTTTGACACCAATTGATGGATTCACACATATTTGGAACATTGGAGAAGATCAAGAAACACAGTGAAGAAGTTTCCATTTCTAAACACTCCTCAACCAGGGTCATCATTTAAAAGTAAGTAGATATAAATAGATAGGTCTCTACTTTGCCCAGGGGCGTGTCTAGGATTTTTTTCTTGGTGGACCACATGTGCACAGTAGAAGGGTGGGAACCTGAAATTGCAGTTTTCTCTAAATGCCTTGCAGTCTTAAATTGCAATGCCACAATTTGAAGTTAAGAAAAGGGGAAAAATATTTTGAATCCTCCTATATAAATTGATCTTCAGTCTGAATATTCCACTTTGACACATTCATTTAGTTTTCATCTCTTATGTGTGTGCTGGATGTCTCCCTCCCAGCAGGGTGGCAAATCAAATTTCAAGGGTAGCTGGCACAAATTTGATCCCAGATCTATAAGTTTTGTCATGTGTGGATGAGGAAAAATATATGTAAGCTTTTTCTTATTCCTGTTTCACTTTGCCAAGTCATTGCACTCTGGATAAAAAACTGTCTCAAATAAATCCTTAAAAGTCCAGAATGAATTTTGAAGGCAACTCTAGGTTCATACTTTTACATACGCCTCTTTTTCAAGACTGTAAATTAACACATTATTACTGATCTACTAATTTATTTAATTTTACTCATGTATTTATTTCCCCGATTTAAAATGTTGCACATGAACCTACAACAACAAATTTACCAATTACAGTCAATTACAGTATCCAGCTACCCATTTGAATGTATTTATGTTTCAATCATTTTGTCTTTAAAGATAAAAGCGTTTACAAGAAAACCAAAAGCAAATCAGAATAGGATTTCAGGTTCAGATTTTGCTTTTCTTTCCTTTCTGGACGAAGCATCGGTGGAAGCGGTGGAGTTTAGCAGACATCCCACTCATGCTGCCATGCTGGCACCTTAAACCGCCTGCATGGATGGAGGGAACAGATAGACAGATGGGGGACAGAAGGAAGGCTGACACACAAGAGTGATGAGAGGGTACAGAGATGGAGACACTAAGGACAAGCCCACATGAAGGCAAGAGGCAAACATGGAGCCCTTTCAGTCTGAGAAGAAATCACAGAGGAGGAGAGTGAAGAGGGTGGAGGAAAGACTGTAAATGGTCTTTAATCAGCTGTACGTGGTCTAAACGGGGCTAAAGTCATGTAGCTCAGCCTCATTTACCATAAGTAGGCAGTGTGCTGCTGGTTAAACACCACCTACATGTTTTAGCTCTGGGTGTTTTACTTGAGCAACCTTCAGCTTTGGCCTGTGAAACCCCGAAAGCCTTAAGCCAGATGTATTTTTAACATTTCTGCCTGAAAAGAAAAAAAAGTCAGATAGAAACAGCTCGTCATCTGCAAGGTGAAAAATATCAGCTGTGCTAGAAAAATGGCACTTTGCACATGACTAAAGACTAAAGTTTCATCCCTTCATAAAATAAGACTAAAATTATAAAGAATAAAATTGTCAGTAAGATTCTAGTATTGTTTTGTTGTTTTCAAATGCCCAAATGAAGAAGGTCCATCATGTTGCCACAGATTCATGATCATGTAGAAAGGCTTTCAGATCTTTTTTTCTTAGTCTACTGTTCTAAAAATGGACAAAAAGTGCCAAAATAAATCTTGTCCACTATCTAGTCACTTGGTCCTCAGAGTCTTGAGCAGGACTGGGTCTTTTCCCAGTGGACATTAGGTGAGAGGTGCATTATACTCTCCACAGGCCACTGGTCCATTACAACCATGTAAAAGGCAATTAAGAGTGACCAGTTATCCTCGAAAAAATAACAGGAAAATGCTCTGTACAAAAGATAAACATGATAAATAAACCCAGGAAGCAGAGAAAAGACCTTCAATTGTGATGAATCTGAAATTGAGGGCCTGAAAAAACTGAACCCCCCCCCTGCAGAGTCCCACAGGGTAAAATGTCGCCTCCAACTGGGAACTGTGTCTGTGCTGGTGCCAGTTAAGGCTTTCTAAAGAG
This sequence comes from Poecilia formosa, assembly GCF_000485575.1. Classification (NCBI taxonomy): domain Eukaryota; kingdom Metazoa; phylum Chordata; class Actinopteri; order Cyprinodontiformes; family Poeciliidae; genus Poecilia; species Poecilia formosa. Next base: position 463,520 of record NW_006800036.1, read on the forward strand.
AGTAAGCCATGGACTTCCAGATTCACACCATTTTTGAATCCCTGGTTTCAAATTAACAACAAAAGCCCGCAGACATCACACGTCCTTTAAGGTTTGCAGTTTCTGATTCAAATACCAGCAGGCCTCCACACAACTGTCCACAACAAGCGTCTCATCTCTGCTGCACAGCTCTCAGCGCTGCGCAGAACCGATGCACTCACTGTTTTAGCTTTCATATCAGATTAGAAAATGGCAAAAAAAAAAAAAAAAACCTCTGTGCTTCCTGCAGTCTTAATTACCTCTGTGTGACTGTTTTGAGACAAGCTTCTTATCCGATTGTGAATCTGCTGCCAGCGGCGGCGACAATGAACTATTCAGGCTTCTGTGAGAGCACCTATCCGAGAGAGCAGAGGGAAATGAGAGGGACGCACTTGAGTGTGAAGTCTTGGCTTAAATGCAGGAAGAAAAATGATGATGATGAATAAGAGGCGAAGGAGAGGTGGGAGGTTCACTGTCAACACGGCTCTTCATCCCATCATTTATTAGAAATCCGAAATAGGAAGTAATCCCGAGGGAGGCGGGCAATAATAGGAACAGCAACTAGTTGCTGCAATTACCTGCTCAGCCATTTTTTTCACAACAACAAAGAAACTCAAATATGAAACATGAAACCCAAAGCATTTAAAATCAAAGGTCCTCAATTTTCTGGACAATCAGCAAAAGAAATATTCCTTAACATACTGAACATTTATCTACCGTTAATGACTGGTCGCCCCACATCAGTCAATATTTTTGATGAAAACCATAATCCTACATGACAAGGGTTAAAAAAACAGAAGCATCAGGGTTTAGTCAGTGAGTTCAATGATTCTGTGAACAAATACATTTAAAACACTTGTCCTCTATTTTAGGCTAGAGTTAGTAAATGTTAGGAATGTTGGTTACACTGGATTCCTCCAGAGATTGGAGACAAGCTTATATGTTTATTGCAAGATTAAAGAGCAGTGATAGTAGGCTGCTCAGAAAGGAAAAAAAAAACAGCTTTAATTTTATTTAGTATTGAAGCTAAATCCAGAAATGTGAAGTAATATGGAAAATGACCTATCCAATCGACCAGTGATCACCTCCAGGGTTACCTGTGAGAATGGTAGCTGTCCACAAGAAGCCTCAAACAATCATTGTTGAGAAGAAAAAAAAAATACATGGACTGAAAAAGTTACAGTTTGCCAAAGAACACAATCACAAGCCTGAAGACAAACTCAGGCAACCGATGAAAGCAGGATGGTTCTTCCTGGGCTCATGGGATGAGTCTCATACAAGTTTGACGAAGTCATGTTGCCTCGTGCTGAATAAGAAATATCATTGAAAGGCTTCAACAAGACAGTGACTTCAACACACCAGTTATCAAGCATCTTCTTCGTACCAGACCACAAAGAGTATAAGGTAGACTGACTACAATAGGAATCCTTTAAGTGCATTGTGTTCTGAAACAAAACCAAGAAATGCACAGGAACTGTAGTCCAAACAAAGAGTTTGGAAAGAAAAAACGCTCATGCTGCTATTATTTTAAACATCCTAATTAAAGCTGCATCACACATTGAGTCTTAATTGAAATCTCAATATCAGTGTGTGCAATATCACAATCGAATAGGAGTACCTGGATGCAATATGATGAAAATCAACAACCAGAGGCCATAATTATCAGCTGAGAAAAATGTGAACGAATCACCTAATATTGTTGTCTAGGTGTCTTGTTCATAAGTGATAGTTGGATGGAGACTGAAATGGACACGACTGAGATTTTTTCTGATGGCGTTGCTACATCCTGTCGTACAGAAGAAGTTGAGAGATGCATTAGCAACACAGCAGAGCACTGAGTCAGGGAATGGGCCGTCATTTGGTGCCTTTATCACATGCATGCCGAGGTCACGCTCAGGTGCATCAGGACTTCAGCTGCAGAGAGCTTCATGTGAGTGGCTGACGCTTCTTGATAATGGACAAATTAAAAATGAAGAAGAAGGAGTTTTCCCCCCAAACTGTCACTCTTAGTTACCAAGCAGCGCTGGTTGATTTTTCATTCAAACAGCACTTTAGTAATTCTTGCAGTAATGAGAACGGTAAGCGGACATGCTCAGTGTCTGTTCAGTCTGCCAGAGAGCCATTAACTACTTATACTTTGGTTATCACAAAGATCCTCACAGGGAGTCTGGGAACCTACATTTTTGGAACTTTTCTCCAGATTAATCAAATTACTCAACACTATTTTCCTCTAACACTTATAAATATAATGGGTTCAAAACAGATCTGTGGACCGTGGAGCCTCAATCAGCGAGCAAACAAAAGTTTAACTAAAATTAAACGGGAGGCATTTTTTGTTTAAGTTTTGCCTTCTTGACCACTTGAAGAGGATTCAGCAGAAGTGGTTCAGGTGGTGCCTCCTGTTGCAGCTCTTTGTAGGGTTACTAGACAAACTCCACAACAGACCAAGAACTTGGAAGATCCATATGTCCCCTCTGCATCGGGAACAACTTTCAATCCCCTTTTAGAAACTGGACAGTGTCCAGAAGAAAGTACTGCATGTGTGGGTTGTCCTCTTTAATAGGTTTCCTCCACAACCTCGAATAAACGTAAGATGATGGGAAGATGAATTTGTTCACAGAATATACCAAACAGAAGAGATGTTTTGTAATTCTTAAACTAATTATTCCCTATCAGTATGTGTCGGCTGCAGAGAGGATCACATTTACATCACACTAGATTCAGCTTTATTGTTTAAAATCACAAGTGAGAAAATGGAGCTCCTTCTTAATGTTCTTAACTGTGCCTTGCATGACGACAGGAAACATTTCCTTGGGTAGTAAATGGGTTTAAAGGCTTAAAATTGACTGCTGTAACGCAGGAAAAAAAAAAGACTTTGATTATCTCCAGATGGCACCAAAAGCTACAGAAAAAGCTACCAACTGGAACTAATTAAAGAAGGCACAGGATTCCTGTTTTATCACATTTTGACTCGTCACCATTTGCTTTCGGATCTCGTTTTAAAACCGGGAACGTTCATGGCCGAACACCTCAGGAAGAGCCTGTCTTATTAAAACTTCACACTTTCAGCACAGACCTTTGGGTCATCTCACCAGAAATTATTAGCAGGTCCTCACAGCTGATTTAAAACCCAAGAGGATCGACCTTTTCAAGCAGCTGCACTTCTACTGTGGATTGAGCTTTTCGTGTTTTGTTAAATGTGGCGATTCCTTCTAAAAACAGAAGCCGAGGATGTAATAAAAGGTTGTTTTTTTCCCGTCAAATGGTAATTTTAATTTGACAGACGAGCCTTATCAGAAAGCAAAGTCAAATTTATAAAAATACCTGTATTGAGGTTTTAACCAAGAAAGGTGGAATATCACTATGTTTTACTGATAAACTATAAATTTGTGTATTTTAAGCATGGTGTAAAAAAATAATTTGTTAAAAAAAACTTTTATTTATGATAAAAAAAAAATAATTAAACAGTTAATGATCCACAGGAAAGCTTCCTTAATGCTTTCAGCCAAAATTTTTTGTCTTGCAGCTAAATAAAAGTAAAATAATGTAATAAATAAATCAATAGATAATAAATCATTAAATTAAAGACAAATTACATTTTAAAAATATAGAAAAAAACTAAATTAGCATAAAATACATATATTGTTAAAAAGGCAAATATTGAGCCTTAAATAAGTATTAAGAAAATTGAAAGGAATATCGTCGAAAAATATTTAAATTTTTTTTAATTTAGTTTAAATAAATACAAAGACACATATATAAAAATAATTAATAAAAATATTTAAAAATATAATCAAAAATAATTAAAAAATACATAAAAGAAAATATTTACTGAATAACTGAACTAAAATTAAATAATATATACAAAAAGTGTAATAAAAACTAAATAAAATACATAAAAGAAATCAAACTAACATATTTAGAAAACATGACATAAATGTCAATAATGTCAGCATCTGCACCCAACAGAAGAGACGGTCATTTTTCAAACATTGTCCCACTCATTGTAAGGTATGCAGCTTTAACCCTTTGTGTCTAAACATGACAAACATTACTCCACTTTATACACGGTTAGGCAGCCTTGATGTTTCTGCACCTGCTCAGAGGCTGAGAAACCAGATCCTGCCCTATCAGGTGTCCCAGACGAGCCCCCGGTCAGCCCCCCACCTGCCGATCGAATCGACCAAAACCACCTGGCTGATTTGACAAAGACCCTCTCTGATGCACGGATGAAGAGTAAGAGGAGGGACACAAACTTTCAAGCCTTCCCATTACATAAAGGCTTGTTAAATGAGGTGGGGTTGATTTGCATTATAAAAAATGAAGTAATTTCCTTGCACGATTCTGAACAGGCAGCACGACATGCAGCCACAGCGGCCAATCAGAGTCGCTTATTACGCCTTCTGGCTCATTCTGGGATATTAATCACCAGAGCTCTCGGTTTCCACTGAGTTTAATGAAGCCACTTATTTGAAAAATTACACATTCAAGAGTGACACTTAAAAAAACACACACACACACGCATTCAAACATTAACACACAGTCAACAGGGAGACGTGTGACTAACACACAGCTCTAATTAAAAACATATCAAACAGAAGGTGAGTTAAGCAATCAAACTAGCAAATGAAGACACGTCATGCAGGGCAGACTGAGGAGGTTAGTCTGAAGATCCTGTTTCAAGACGTGTGCATATTGCAAAGACTTCTGCTGCTCCGACATGTTGGTCTGAAGCCAAAAAGTGTAATAAATAAGCCGCAGCGGCTAAGGCAAGTGTTGTTTTGGCTAAATGCGGAGGATTACTTTAATATAGGTGATTAGGGGAATGTAGGAGGAGACGGGCTACAGGCCCAGATCTCAGTCCACACGGAGAAACATGAACCTCCTCTTCATCCACATAAAGCACTGAGTCATTCCTCATTTCTTTGTGCTTTGCTTCAAAGAAGGCAAACATTTTTTCTTTGCTATATGCCAAACTGATACTGATCAATAGTTTTTCAGGCTCTCTGATGGTTTCTCTAACTTTTACTTTTGACTTTGGCTCCTTTTGTTCTTTACAAAGGTTCAGCACCAGAACATGGCCTATAAAAAGCAAACGCAGACAAAAATATACTGGCCAGGCTTAAGCAGGCATAAAAAGAGTTGCCCATAGACATTCAGTATTTCAGTAGATGGTACTTTCCAAATGTAATCAGTGAAAAATTATTTTTTTATTCTTCATTTCAGTGACCGCTCCATTGGGTTTTTGAGCTTCAAACAGAATAAAAATGCCTCAGTTCTACAGCCAAAGCATCTTTGTTGGAAAAGCAAAAAGCTCAATAATGTTATTATGACTTCTAAGAAATGAACTTCCAATGATCCTCCAGCTGACTGGTCTCAGACTGGAAAAAAAAACTTGAATATGCAAATCCGGCCGCTTGGTTTTAAACTGAATAGCCGAAATATTTTGAACAAATCAACAAATGCCAAAAGCATTTTTCCAGTGCAAACTATGTCTTCACTGCAACAGTCAAGCAAGTAAAAATTTTAACTTTTTCACTCTGGCACCCATTAACAAAATCGAGTGCAACTCGAAAATATCTCATTAGTAAACAGAGAGTACCAATGTGTATTTTAAGCTCCTTTTAAATCTAGCTGTCCTGAAAGCCACTAGTAAAAAAAAAAAAAAAAAGTGAACAAAATGGTAGAAGCACACCAAACAGGTCAGAGGCAAAGTTGCAGAGAGGATTAATAGAGAGTTAGATTTTAAAACAATGTTGCGAGCTTTGAACATCTAACGAAGTGCTGTTAGATCATCTGAAAATTAAATGTATGAATTTGGCTCAGTAACAAATCGACCAAGACATGGCAGTCCACGTTTACATGCAGCCATGGAAAGCACTCCTCAGAGAAGTCAAAATGTGTATTGTACCTCTGGAGGAGCTGCAGGGATCTAGAACTCAGTTGGGGGAATATTTCGATTGGTCAGCTGAAATCTGTGCAAATATTCCCAAATAGATACACAAAGGAGGAGGTTTTGAAAATCCAGAATATTCACTCTTAGCGTTTCTTTAAATGCTTCAGAAAACACAGTTTCCTGTTACTCAAATAAATACACAGCTGTGTTGGAACATTATAACTAAATAAACCAAGAGAAGAGAACTGAGCACTCTTTAAATCAAAGTAATAACCACACTGATTAGCATTCACTTTGTTTTAGGGCAAAACAAGTTTACAGGCTGTACTGTGTCTTTACAACATCAGTTAAGGCAATAAAACCTCAGATAAGGAAGGGAGAGGGGGGAGCAGCAGGATGAGACAAAAATAGGTGATGAAGGAAGGAAAAAGACTGGAAAAATACATATGGAAGACAAACAGAAAGAAGCTAAATGGAGAAGAAAGTGGAAACAAATATTGGAAAGGGTAGTAAATGGAGAAACAGACAAAAATAAAAATGGGGGAGGTGAAGCAAACTGAGAGAGAGGAATGAAAAGATGGAAATAAGATGAGGAAATGGTCAGCGGAGAGGAGGAACAAAAAAAAGAAAAAAAAAACAGAAGGAGAAAGAAGAAAAAGTGAAGAGAAGAAGCCACACCTAAATCTACTCTGGTAGAGAAAAGAGGAAACACTAAACTGAGCAGATTCTCTTCACTTTCTGCTCCAAGCTGCTGCATCAGCCATCCAGAAACCCAACCGGTAGCAGACCACTACTCCCAGTACCATCCTACCAGCAGTAAATCAAGAAAATAAAGCCAAAAGGTGGACAGAGCACGCCGTGAAAATGATTAAACCAGCAGAGTGGCCGTGTATGAAAGCCAGGTGGAGAGAGTGAGCATGTCTGGCGACTGACTGCTGGATTATGCAAATGCGAGTCAAATGTTTCACCCGGGCAGACACAAGGTAAGATTTAGGCGCGGCTGGAAGACACACACACACAGAGACTAAAACCGAGAGCAGTTTCCTGAAATCCAACTCTTCCGCCAAAAATCCAGTCTAAATCAGATAGAAAACAAGACAATTTCTGCGGTATTAGCATTTATAACGCTACAGCTGGAGAGTGTCCCCCCCCCGCAAATGATTTCTGACACACACCGACACAGAGGAGGAGAGAAAATGCACCTCTTACTTGTTGGGGAGGGGGGGGAAACATTTCCCACAGGGGCTTCGGTTTCAGAACGGGTCCTCGGTGCGGGGAAATTCCACGTCCGCGTCCACGGAGCTGCTGATTCCCTGCAGTTTTAGAGCAAGCCGACCGAGCCACGGTGCGCCGGAGCCCGCTGGCTGTCTGAGCGGCGGGCAGAGTGCTCTCTTCAGCACCACACCGCTTTGAACAGCTCCCGCTGACGTCACCACAAGGCTACGAGACCACGCCCACTTCTCCTAGCGACCACGGCCGCCACGCCCCCCGTACTCACAGAGAGGAGGGGCCAAAGTTATCAATAAACTCATGCCTTGATTATGACTCCATGAAACGTTCCTTCTCTTAACCTATTCCTTTATTTTATTTCATTTTTAGTATTTTTCCCCCCCCTCTCTTCTAAAATATAAGTTTTAATGTCTGGCTGCATGAGTAAATTAAAGTTCAACAATAAATGCAGTGTGGTTCAGTCGGACTCTCCTAATACAGTGAATTCATCAATAAGATAATCCAGATGTGCAATTAAAAATGTACAAACAAATTGTTCACAAAATAAAGTGTTAAAAAGTTATCTAACCTACATTTTGATCTAATTCATCTAAGACAAACTGAATTTAATTAATTAAAGTAGCAGCAAATAGCAACCAAATTTGGGCTATAATACCACCCAATAAACATCATCAAAACAAATCCCCAACAACTGGAAAACCGCTATAAAAATTGTTATATTAGCAGTGAATCGCTGATACTGTCTATAGAAAGAAAGTCAGAGAGAGTGTTTAGTAGTGACAGAAAAGACAGGGTCAAGTGTTTACAAGAGAGAATATAAAGTTAATAACAACAACAACCCAACTAATGGTATGTATATGAACACAGAATGAAGATGTTTTCAGGTGTGAAGTACTCCACTGATGTACATGAGCTCATCCGCTGAATGCACGGTTGGCGGGTTTGTTCTACACATACATGGACAAAAAACAACAAAAACAATGGCAGGTCGCATTGTGCAGTGTGTGCCACTGAACCTGTTCAGTTTAACATAACTTCTGCTATTAAATATATGTGAGTAACATGAACACTTGCTTGATTGGATACAGGTTACTGCTTTTTAATGGAGGTTCAGGGTGACAACATCCTAAAATCACAGTCGCATTTAGTGCCCTGGCACGACGACCACAGAGGATTCAAGGCGTCATGGCGGTCTTGTTAAAAGGTGAAACTTTTCCCTCCATCACCGGCAGTTCCCGTGTAGAGGTCTCATGTAAACATAGCCCCAGTTTTCTAGCAATTCAGAGTTTTATTTAAGCAGAACAGCTGTTTTTGAAGTAAAATGTTCAGAAAGGCAAAACTGTTTTCTGTTGTACATGTGCATATGCGTATAAATCATCATCACAGTGTGCAGGGTTTTGTGGCGTTAATAGGAATCTGCTGCAGATTCCTGCTGAGCTGAAAGAAGTTACACCATGGTCACTTTTCTGTTACGGAAGCGATATATGAACCTTTTATTTGCTGGCTATAAACCAGGCTGGAAAGATGATACAGCAGAACATGTTGCCTTAGTCACAAAACTCAGAGAGGCAAACAGTAAGCTTGAAGAGGTTATGGTCTGCACAGACACAGAATAACGCCTAGAATCATAATGCTGAGTGCAGCAAAATATGCATCTTGGCTGCAAAGACATTAAAAGAAAACTATACATTCACCCTAACTCTGCTGGAGATTCTACTCTAAATTGGCTTTATGAGCTTTTTCCAACAATATGGATTCATCAATGCACTAAAACGTTGATGAATGATTTTGTGCATCAACCTCAATACTAATCAAAAAGAATTGTGAATCGTGTGAGAGCAATGATTTCGTGATGACATTTATTGGTGTTTATGGTGTTCATAGGAAGAAAACAACTTATGTGTAATGAAGTGAAATAAACACTGAACATATTTAGTTATTAAGTAGAAAATATTTTTTGGTGATTTACCTCCAAGACATCTCGTCTATGGATAAACACATTTTTTTTTTTGGAGAGGGCTGATTTTACTCAAAAACATAAACTGCATAAACTTTGACACTCGGCTATTTTCATGTATTTCCATTTGGTTTCCAGCCAGATGATTAACTGGGCCATCTAGCAGCTTGATTTCCTCTCTCTTAATTCAACAGTTTCCATAGCTTGTTGTTTTTTGTGCCGAGAACCCCACCCTGACTTCATTTTTAGAATCTGATGAAGTGCTGGCACATTTATCCTTTCTTTTGCTTAATTTAGGTGATTTAAAAACAGACAATCAAAATCTCGCCTGTCTAAAATGTACTTGTAAATCAGTCTAAGTTTCAGACGCAGCAACAGAACAAAACATGCTGCCCTTGAACATACATTTTTGTTTCAGGAACACTAGCAATTTGAAATCCAGAACGCCAACCCATATCTCATGATCATGGGCCAGGGGGTGGAGCACATGATGAACCATGAAAATGAATCTTTTCCCTTTCTCTTCATCTCTTTCTTTAGCACGACAGGCAACAGCAACTCTCTCATTACTGTAGACGCCCGTTCTATCCTGCCACCGCATCCAGAAACAAAGATACTTCAACTCTTTTAAAGTTGAGTTTCGTCTCCAAGATGCAAAAAGCTGAGAACAGTGACCTGCTGATCTGCAAAAAAGTACGATCAGACACCTTCCTGCCTGTGAGTGCTTCCCATCCATGGACACTCTGAACAGGAGCGTTTCCTAAACAAAATAAGAAATGCTGAATGCTAGAGAAGAGTTTGGGGATAAATTAATCATAAAGAAACAATAAAAGCTGAGTATTGACTAATCAACAGAAAAGCCTTGAGCAGCTCTTTTCATTGTTTTATATCAGTACCTTCTCCCTTCCATTTTGCTTAGAATTATTGTTACTGTCGTTTTATTGACCTGAATCATTTCTTCACCCTCTTTGGTCAACGAATTATCGCACTTTTCAAGGTCTTTTTTCTTTGTGCTAACTCTGTTACTGCTTGAAACTGTGAGTAGAGACAAGCGACCAGCCTGAAGCTGCTCTCTGTGCTGTTTGTGTTCACTCCAGTGACTGGAAGTGCAAAGGTGTGAGACTCTGGGACTCTGTGAGGCGGCTGCTGTCTTTTCACTTCCTGTCAGGCTGCTCTTCATAGACCCTTTTAACAGGTTGTCTTCCCATAGCCACTTGAACACAAATACTAGCTTCATGTTTCACTTGACACAGTTTCCTTTCCTATTTTACAGTTAGTGTTTTGTTTACCAATTAAAATAGTTTAGAAATTAGATTATGTAGTTTTTCATATCTTGTTTTGTGTTTCCTGGTGAATTCCTGTGTTTGTCTTTTAGGTACTTTGATCTGCAGACATGTCTCGTTTATTGTACTCACCCCTGCGCTAGTAATTTTCACCTATATATATATATATATATATATATATATATATATATATATATATATATATATATATATGGTGATGGTAATGGCGAACCAACCGGACATTGTGGTGGTGGATAAAGAACAGAGGAAAGCCGTTGTGGTGGATGTAGCAATACCAAGTGACCACAACATCAGGAAAAAGGAGCATGAGAAACTGGAGAAATACCAGGGCCTCAGAGAGGAACTGGAGAAGGCCTGGAAGGTGAAGACCACAGTGGTGCCTGTGGTCATCGGGGCCCTCGGGGCAGTCACCCCCAAACTGGAGCAGTGGCTCAAACAGATCCCAGGAACAACATCAGACATCTCAGTCCAGAAATGTGCAGTTCTAGGCACAGCCAAGATACTGCGCAGAACCCTCAAGCTCCCAGGCCTCTGGTAGAGGACCCGAGCTCAGAGGATGAAAGAGACCACCCATGGAGGGTGAGAGGGGAATTTTTTTTTTTTTTTTATATATATAGATTATTCCTCAAAATAATTCTCCTTTCATGTCTCAGCGTGTTCCCATCTCAGATATTTCACATTCACATGTCACTCCTCCCAGTATTTCCACTTCTGGTTTGTGTTCAGCTGCTGTCAGGTTCCAGCTGTCACCCACTTGTTTCTTTTGCAGAGCGGCAAATCATTGTATTTCTTTGGTAAGTTTAGTAAAATTCGCAACACCATGATATTGTCTACCTTCCGTCTTTGTTTGGATCCTCCTCAATACAAGAAATAATCTGTAGATCCAAAACCAATTAAACTTAAATTACAGATATGTCATCAAATTTAAAATGTGTTGTTGTAATAGACTATTACATTCTGGAAAAAAAAATTCTCAGAGCCTTAATAATTCAAGACAGACCAATGCGTTCCCATGCTATTGCACTTGTTTTTAAATTTAATTTTAATCTCGCTTTGATCTAAAAGAAAGCGCAAAATGAAAAGAAAAGTGCAGATTTTGCAGTAAGCATTAAAATACTTTACTCTTTCTTTTTTATCAAATAACATTCTCACTGAAAACATATTTAATTAACTGTCTATAAAATATTTACTGAACAATTTCAAATCTCACATGTACAATTTTGCATGAATTTTCGAGTGGTTCTTTGTTTAATGATCCTGCGACTCCAATGTGCATAAAAAATGAAGCCAGCAGTCTTCGGTAAATTGCTTTTGCAGTTGATAGTTCATGTTTGCAGTAAATCCAATGCGACAAGAACGTGCCGTAATGACTTCTCCACGGAGCAGCAAGGAAATGAGCACAAATTAATCACGATGCTCTGACTAGATGATTCTGCTCTCAGATATATTTCAAACATTAATGACCTTAAACTAAACAGGAGCATCTTTTCCTGAGAGGTTTCAACTTTGACATCTGAAATAAAAGGAGGATGTATTAGATAGATAGACAGGACAGGACACAGACAATCAGAGCTTTTAGTTCAGTGATTCAAGAGCTGAGAGCCTGCAGGGCGACCTCCAGAGTCCTCAACAGGCCTGCAGACAGAAGCTGCAGGAGATTAGTGAAGACAGACGAAGAGAGCTGTAATAATAAATTTGGGACAAGAGGGATTGTGGGGGCTTACATCATTGTGGCTCTGTGATCTGTGAGTCAGATAGTGTCTAAGGTGATTTACCATGCAGTATGTGAGCAGCACCTGGCCTCAGTTAGTCAAAGAGAGGACAGTAATCCTTTTTAAGAGAATCTATGTCACCAGACAAAATCCTCTGATTTCCTGAAAATTCAAGATAGAAACAGGGATTAAGACGAGATCAAATCCAAATAATCTGCGTGAAAAAAACAGCCAAACAATTTACACAATTCACAAAACTCATAACTTTAAAGTTGAATATATACGATTTTAACATTTATGATGAATATTGATGAATCATTATAATGACAAAACAACAGCACCTTCCTGAATGGAAGAGAAAACAAAATAGAACATACAAAACATCTAATACACCTTCTCAATAGCATATGTAGCATAGAAACCAGAAATACAAAGACGAAGCAATCTAACTACAGTAATGAGAGCCCAAATTTACATGGCTTACCATTTGAAGCATCTCAGAGCATTAATAAAAATCTGCTGTTTTGTAGTTAGGAGTTTTTAGTATTCCACCTTTATAATTTGGCAAGAAGCCCTACTTTAACAACAAGCACAGAGCTTACTGTTTTCTATGTACAAGACGCATATGGGTGATGTCATACTTATTGCCAATTGGTAGTTACTTGACTGAACAATTTGCCATCCATTTTGATTTGTTTTTTTTTTTTACTGCTACAAGTGCAGAAGTACTTGTAGCAGTACTTCTTTGTACTAGTTTTGTAAAACTAGTTTGCTAGTTTTACAAAGGATGTAAACACAGCAGTGCATCAGCTGACGTGCAAAGGGGCCAGGCGGGGTGAGAGAACGAGGTACTAGTGATTTATGGTTTGGAAAGCAGCAGGATCTAAAATCAAATAAAAATTAAAATGTGATGCATTTGTTTGGCCAACAACATGATCACTATACTGATCTGCCATTACTGTTTTGAAAGGAAGGGTATCGATGTTGAAACGTTCCTCCTGGCGGCTACGTTATTCAAATCTCACCTGTCCCATTGCGATTTATGAATGGCCAGAGGTTTGCATTCTGTCCCAGAATCCTTAAAAAAACCATCCAGGCTCTGGCCGATCTTTGGTGTTGTGGTGTGGCCTTCAGTCTTGAATGAAGTGGACTTTACTCACCTGCAGTAGTTGCAACAGAATTGCTTCTTTGTGACTATGTTCACTATTGTTTTCTGAAGATCATTTAGAAACTAAGACTCTCATTTTCTGTGATTTAGCAAGCCAACAAATGTGTGCCTTTCTTATGCCAACCCACATACTCACTCAATTACCCATTGAGGACAATAACTGGACTTTTTGAGAAGTAAGAATTATGTCTAACAATGGGACCACATGCTGCTTTGGGGCTGGTTAGTTATTCATCTGAAGGACTATAACAAGTCCTCATTGTGTTTCAGCCCGCTCCTGAGCCTGTGTGTGTTTGTTCTCAACAAATCATCTAAAAGCACTTCAGCGTGCTTCCAGAGACCGTATGCCGCATGAACGCAGATTGAAAATGCCGTTCTCAGTTCCTGAGTGGCAGCTCAGGAAGCTGAGGCTTGACAGTCAGCCAGATTGATCCATCAGATAGCGAAGAGCTTCTCGTTATGGAATAACCAGCCAGGGGTTGAGAGTGGGGGCGGACAGGTGGCTGGTATTGACTGCACCTTCCAACATATAAGAGAAACAGCCATTGTGCTGCACTCAGTCCCCTGTTTAGCCCTGTAAACTGACCACCGTTAGCTTGTTTTTCGCACTAATACACGAGATAAAAGCCAATTTTCCTGAGACAATTTGTCACAAAAGACCTTTATCAGGACAAAACTGATTTTCCTGCTGCTGAATACAGGATTTGTGTCAAAGCAGAACTGTTTTCTGTGGTGTTCCAGACACAGAAAATAATGAACCTTTAGATTTAAAATTGTTACGCTTTTGGTTGTAATGCGAAGATAAAAGCAATATAACAAATCGCCATTGGTGGCGCTGTTGCTGTGCACAAGAGACGTGAGCTGGACCTGTAGCGAAGAAGACGAAGTTCCCCGTTCGAAAATAAACGTTGCCATGTGCTACCCTGCAGTTATCTGCTTGAATATTATTTTATTTGACCTAGTGTATCACACACAACATTTTCTACATATTTTCTGGATCATTTCAGCGCCACAAAGGAAGCGGCACTGGGTGACCTGGTGTAGTTAGACTCTTAAAGACGACCAGACATGTTATGTAAGCATTAACAGCAGGTCTGCATGTTTCCTTGATAAAGCTAGAGGCCCTGCTTTAGCATAAAAAGGGGCATTTATACAAGTCTTCTCCATTATGACATATTTGTTAAAGAATGAGATCTGAAAGTAACTAAAAGGTAGTCAGCATAACACTTTCAGGGTTTGAGTTATAATATAAAAATGATTTTTTTCCCCTCTGTGGCACTTTTGCGAAGTGGATCTACCTGATATGTGTTCAGTCCATGAAGCTGCCCCTTGTCCGCTCCCTGGCAGCTCTCCTTAATGCGGATGATTATCCTCTTACACAGAGCCTGGGCCAAATACACACGCCGATGAGTTTCTGTCACTTCAGGAGACAAAACATTCAGCTGAAGACACAGATCACCTCATGACAACATTAAGGCCGCCCTCACTTAAAAGAGTGAGTGGCTGTAGTAAAGAAAAGTATGCAATCTTGAATGATGTGTCCTCAATTGTCTTTGAATCTATTTTATGTATCTCTTTAATATCTATTTTTCTTAAAGAATAACAGTCAGTGTTTTATTACACGTTTCACATTGATATAAACATTAGATTAAGTGTATCTGGATTTCATGTGGAAGACTGACACACTGGTAAATAGGTGAGGGATAAATCATTTTTCTTTACCAACAAATCTGGAAAGCATAGTGGCTGACATTTATTTTCAGTCTTCTTGCATCAATACTTTCAGAACCACTTGCTTTGGGGTACAGGTTTCAGCCTCATACCTGGGACCCTAAATAACTGAAATAAAATGCAAGTGAACTCATTAACCTTTGTTGTAAAGTAGTCGGAAATGTCTACAGAGGGATGAGCTACACTAAGGAGAGGCACATGAGACCTGTTGGTGGTCAAACACCTCCTGCGGTTTCTGAGCTGCTTGCTGTGAAGTTACAGCTCAGATTTATCGACTTGGACTTGAAATGTGCTGACTCTGCACTCATCAGATTTCTTCTCCACTCTTATTGTGCTATGAACATTGGAGTGGGCAAATCTGGCATCAGGCAACAAAGCTCTGAACTTTCTCGGATTTTACACCTTCTATTGCTGGATGGAAAGCGAGATTGGAAAAGTAACATTTTGTAGGTTGCATATTTTCTTCTGGGAATTAATTTCTATGAGGTTATGGTGTACAAAAGAGAAAAAAGCAGCAGATAACGCAGCAGGGCTCAAAGGATGGAAATCTGCACCAGGGCTTCAGCTGTTGGCTGATGGGAATCCTCAGAAGAGAATTAGACCCCGCGGAGCTGCAGAAACGAAAAGAGACTAAAGGGTGCCCTTGATTTGTTGATATGACAGGTAAGTGCGAGATGACAGAGTAGTCTTCTTATTGGAACGTTTTTTTCTTATTAGCAGGCTCAGCATGTGGTTAGCATTGATGGGACAAGACAGAAACGTGTCCTCTATCTGTCTGAGTGATCCTGTTAAGTCAAACGTTTCTTTTTATTTTAGATCTGGGACGCAACAGGAGTCAATTATCTGCTTTTTGGCTTGACGTTTTTGGCCTGCGCATGTAAACAAATGCTGCACCGACTGTCTTTGTGCATGCTGATGCGGTGATAATGGACAGGAGCAGAGGAGCAGCGGCAGCGTGGACGTCTGCTCCGGGGCCAAAACCAGCTAACAGGAGCTACTCTATTAAAGATTATGAGATTAAAGAGGCTTTGAGCTGAGCCGCTCCCCAAGTGTTTTCACTCCTCTGCCTGCTTCAGCTTATTACACATAGCTGACCCTCATTGGTTTAAAAAGCTTTTGGCAAAGGACGGTTGTACGGTTCATGGTAATTTGGATGCCGGCATTGGTGCATGTTCACTACAGCTTAAATGCTGCAGTTTGGATGCACTTCAAGTTATATAATGCTACAAATGCAGTGCATGGACCTTGTAATGTATCACACAGAATACAGAGTAATACTATGAGATCCCAAGTGTTGCATTGTGGTATCAATCCAGGGGTTATTGATTGTTTTGTTTTCCATTTTAGTGTTGAAATCTATAAGAATGCTGTCCATCAGTTAATTAATGGGAGACATTTATTAATGTCCCCCAATAGATTTTTGTTTATATTTGAGTCTGGTGGAGAAAGATGAAGAATAATGAGGGAAATTCTGAGAGATCAGAGATCAGATTCATGCAGCGACTGGAACTATCATGCACAAATTGCAAAGTATAGGTGTGATGTTGAAAAATGTCAAAGGAGAACCTGTAATAATAGCTCCACAGATAATAACAGATAATAGCCCGGTGGCTCTGACCATTATTATGCAAAGGTTGTCACAATTCCTCATGAAAAGAAATGTGATTATTTTAGTTATTTAAAAAGAAAAAAAATAAAAGAAGACAAAGAATATCAGGAATTATCTCAGAATATTAGATTATTATTATTATTTTTACAGAAACACCTGGTTAATTTCTTAGATACATTTTTCAACGCTGTATTACAGTGTTTTAACATTATTTTCTATTATCCGACAAACTGGATTTTCTTGAGCAGACTGAATGTTTCTCATGCTCGACAACTAAAAAGTGAAAAACGGATTTTATTAGCTGCTGCTGTCTCGTCTGTGTCATGCTACCTGCTCTGTGCTTAGAGATCCAATAGTCGGTGAGGGAAAGAGTGATGCAGAATGAAAAGGGAGAAAGATGAGGGGGATGGTCGAGAAGGAAAGAAGGAGACAAGAGTAGAAGAGAAAAGTAGGATAGAGAAACTGCAAAGGAACATCGTAGAAGTCTGTTTGGGATTAAGTATTTGTCTAAATCCTGATTGATCAACATGTCCCATAGATACATAGCACAATAAAAATGACACAAATTTGTATGCCGACGATGTGACTTGATTCTAAATAATACATGAAGATCGTCACACACATTAACAGATTTAATTTATTCTCTCAGGAAAGCAAAGACACAATTAGACCTGTCAAACTCGTTTTTGGGGGTTTCATACACGACATTGCTAAAAGTCTTTGCTTACCTCTACAAATAATCAAATTTGTTTATTTCTATGACCGCAGGTGGACAAAATGAATCACTCAGGTATGCAGACAGGTTTCATAAACTTGTGTGAAAGAACATGTCAGTGAATTTTATTGTTTTACTGATAGGATGACTGCTTTTTAAAAACAGTCATCCTACGACCTACTGGGATACGATACGACTTAGTGGGAATTATTTGATTTAATTTTCATCTGAGTTAAAATAAAAATGCCTAACTATTTTTGCTTCAAAATTTCCTTTTTTCACTTCCTTCGAAGCTGCATAAAGTCCCAAATGAGCCCTTTACTTACAGTCTGCAGTGAGTCAGTCACTTTGAATCATAAATACAGCTACAAAAGATTGTGCTCACATCTCTTTGTTTACTTTACTCTGAACAGCAAAGTAAACCAAGATGAACTGAATGGGGACTTGAGCTCTGAACTATAAATGAGAACATATTGTTAACATGCTAAGCAGGAAATCTGACATTATAGTCTAACATTAAGGGTGCAAAGTAGTCATTACAATACTTCCTCTTAGAGTTGAAACACACAACTGTGATGATGACGAGATAAGTCTGTCCGCTGTAGCTAGCGGTTGATTCTTGCCGTCTGTTGCAGGTTCTGGTCAGCAGATCTTGTTTAAAGCAGGTTGTCAAAGTTTGAGGGTGTTTCCCAACAGAGGGAAAGGAGACTTGACTGAACTACAGTGTGAAGTTGTAAATAGTCAAGCAACTAGAATTTTGTGAAATGATCCTGCAATTTGAGTTTGAAGAAAATGAGGTTATCTTTGCTTGATGTCTGAGAGGAAACGTTTAATCCTGATATGTTCTGGGTTGGGAAGGCAACACAAAGATTGGTCTCAAGCATGAAGGACCTGTTTCCTGCGGTTTTATGACTCTGTGGAGGTCTGTGTGAAAGCAGCTGACCGAACTTATAACAAAACACTTCAAATAATCTAAAACAAAAGAGGGGTGAGGAGCACATTGTAACATTTTCCATTACTCTCACTGTCATTGATAATTACTGAGCCAATTAGTTCACATCCCCTCATTATGTGTTTGAATGTCATATTTGTTGTGGGCGTTTGATGATGCATTGTTCATTCAGGGTGGGATACTGATACAATAAATTCAAATAAAAAATAAATAAATAAATAAATAAATAAATAAAAATAAGACCAGGTGCAGTCTACACACACCAGCTCAAATATCAACATGCGGCTCACAAAACTCTGCCTAGTGAGATTCATTTAAATTGTTTAGCTTCCTGGTGGAGAGGCAATATATGGTTGAATTCAGGCCTCTATCTAATCTCATGTGTCTTTATCCTGTTGCAAGATTCAATCATGATCAGGTTCCAACTAACTACCTGTTGATTAAAGACAATGTTAAATAATTTGAAAGTATCTATTATTTAGTTTACTTTGTGCAACGCAAGAGTGACGATCGGCACTAAATCAGCCCCTCAGAATGAGGTTTCATACAGGGTTACTAAGTTTGTCTCCTCCAAACATACTTCCTGTGACTGTGGGCAGTCAGCTCTACAAAGTCTCACCTGACTCTAAGTCTTAAGTCATTTAGCCTAAGACTTAAGTCATTTAGCTTATCCAGGAGTAATTCAGTCATGCTTCACGTTGTGGACCTTGTGGCCAAATGTCAATGTTGAATTTATTTTTATAGCATTTTAAAAGCAGGTTTAAAACTGCACCAAACTGCTGTACAAAAATGATAATAAAATAAGTAAAATGATAATAATAAGAAGTAAAAAAACATATCTAACTGGAGCTATACCAGGAGCCTGTTGATGGGTATGGAAACAATGTGGTTGAGGTGCAAGTTGCTAAGGGACGTTACTCAAATATAACTGAGGTTGTGTTCATGAGCCTGTAGGTAAAATTCGGACCTTGTGCTAAATCGAGAATCCAACTTAAAAAAAAAAATCACTAAAGTCACTGAGGCTGTTTAACTGTATGCTCATTCATTCCTGGAGAAAGGACAGTTCACACAAATTATTGAGAGCCTGCAAACAAAATGACTCATGTCAGTAGTGAATGCATGTAAACTTCTGGATCTAGTTTGTTATGATGGCAACAAAATAAATAAGATTCAACCTGGTTCCAGTCAGAGTTTTCAAATCAAAATCCAAAGTGGATCTTTTAAAGAAATATATACAAATTAGTCCCAAAAGTTTTGCTCTTCATTTTCCCATATAAGCACACAGCGTAATTGACAGTCAGCTCTGTTGGCAGATCATTAAATAAGCACGCAGAATATGCACCCAAACACTTTGTCTTTTGCATGTGTGGCCACAGAGGGACAAAGCCATCTGTCTTGTCATTAACAGGAGCGAACGGATTATATTTTGTGGAGGGGAAAAGCCGGTTTGTTCTGCTTCATCCTGCTCTATATAAAACACTGGGGCTGATCCAGCTGCACACTGCAGCAGCTTAGCATCAGGTTTGGATGCACACAAACAAATACACACGGTGAGGAATCACACATTTACTATCATGGGAATTTTCCACAGGTAAATGGAGTAGCCTTAGAAAAGATTTAAAATCCTGAAAAAGACAATGAATGCAATTGTTTCGTTTGTTTGCGTTTTAACCAATTTATCTTTGGGTCACTGTAATTATTACCCCTTCAATAGCAAAGACAGATATTCAACCTGTTATTGATTTTAACATTATGATGTCTACTTAAGTTTCTTTTCCTAGAAATGTTTTTGTAAGTAGTAATACACCATGTGTATTACTACTTAAGTAGTAATACACATGGTGACGTAAGACGTAATAGGCACGTCTTTCCAACTGTACATGCTGAATCCTCAAACCCTCTATGACCCGTTTTACCTCCATAAAATGTTCGTCTCCAACTTATGGCATCTGGTGACTTCCAGTTTACCCAGGAAGTCACCTTGAACTCCTGCAGATCTTCAGGGTTCACCTCCTTTCTTCTACATCCAACCTTAAGATATGCATGAGCGAAATGTTAATTATGTTATTATTAAAAAATATTAAAAACTATTAGATGAAAATGCAAAATCTTGGTCAAGAACTCAGAGTCAAGAAATTGCATTTTGTCTGCCATACCTTCGGATTAAAGGTGTTCTGGGTTTTAATGTTTATGTGTTAATGTAAACATTAAAAAGTCATTGGAATATTATGTTTTTAGCAGATTTAATGTAACCCTAAACCCCCCCCCCCAAAAAAAAACAATCTGAAGCTACTAGATAATTCTTCCCAACAACTAGGTTTAGAGGTGTGCCTTGCACCACGTACTCCATTTGTCTTTACTTTTTTAAGTTTTCACAAAATCTTTTGAAAACAATGTCAGTAAATGTAGTTCACATAGAGTGCATTATCATCCTACCAGTCCCTCAGATTCACTGGCTTGAGGATGAAAACGTGTGGAAAATTAATGTGTTTGGCCAATTTCAAAAAGTACAAAGACTGTAATAATTGTTGTGCAGGACACCTTGTCCTGTTAGGCGACGGGGCCTGGATAATACCCATGTTAAACGGACGACGGAGTCCGCCGACGACAGGCGCTTAAATTCCGTAACAAAAGTATGTTTTTATCTTTTTTTTCCCCAAAATCTTTCTCTTTTTTACTGTTTATTCAATGTCACATGCTGTTTTTATTTAGTTTTTGAATTATGTGAAGCATCTTGAAATGCCTTGCTGCTGAAATGTGCTATAAAAATAAGATTTGATTGATTGATTCAATTTGTGCTTTAAAAAAAAACTGAATTTCAACATTCTGACTTGGAAAAATCAGCGACAAGCCAGATTTATGACTTGTAAAGTCAAGTGTTCCCAATCAGGACACAAAACCATTATGGTTAGAAAGTAAGAAACTAATGTGAAATGATTGATCCACTTCACAACGTATAGGACTTAAAGGATGTTCTTGGTACTAGATGCCACAGCACATGGTTCTAGTGGGGGCCAACATTAGGCAGGTGGTCATCATTATTGGTCCAGCTTTAATTTTGAAATGAGTGGGTGATAAAGATCATAAGTTTGAGCATTGAAAGAAATGGTCTCTTAATCTTCAGCTGCTAAAATACCAGCGCCTACTTCTCACATCCATTAGAGTGATGAGTTTACAAAAGTCATGAGTAAAAAATGCTTTTACTGTCAGTGGAGAAGTTTTTAAAGTGCATCCACAAAGGCTATTGGAGAACTACTAAAGGTTGGTTATTGCAGTAAAAATGTTCAGAAAAATGTCAGGAAAATGACTCGATATGCTTAAACGCATTTCGTTTCAGGGAAAATGAGACACAATGTAATAATAAAAAAAAAGATGCACAGAAAAACGCAATAAAAGAAGACCTTTGGCATAAACAGGAAACATTTTGCCTGATATGGGAATTTAGTTGCTCGTTGCAATAAACAGGAAGACTTATGTCTGCCTGAAAGGGCTGCTGTGTCTAAAAGAGTTATTTCCTCCACTCTCTGCAGGCTCTCCCCTGCCTTAAGTCAACATGAAGCAAGCAGCTGGTCAGCAGAAAATGAACCATGAATGAGAAGCTTTTTCAGTAATTCATAACACGCCGAGTGTTGCTTTTAACATCTGTGGCACAGTTGCAGAACGTACAAGAAAGGAAGGAAATTTAAATTAAAACTGTCCACCCAGTGTTTGAATTAACCGACATAAATACACACACACACCCCCCACCCACGGTCGCTTTCCATCCACCCTGTTATTTACAGATTCCTTCCAGAAGGCTTTCCTCAGACCAGCTTTTTAAGAAAGTATTTATATCCTGAAGTTCTGAGGCGCCTTGTCATTAGAAGGTCTAATTTAGCAATGAGAGCAGTCCCACCCATCTCTCCCACAACGCGTTCTCTCCTTTTCCCATCTAGGCCACCTTTGTGGGTCTGTGTAAACACAACATTAAGATGCCAAGTGTGAAGTCCTGCAAAACATCTGGTCGTCTCATCCACACTTTAGTGGTGACTCATTTAGCTGCTATGAAAATCCAGTACTTGTTTGACATATCGTCCTTCTGCGAAAGCAATTAGACATTTACATTTGTGCTACTATAAAATATTTCATGCGCTTTAAGAGGCTCACGTCGGCCAAAAAGAAAAGAAAACACAGCAGCAACTCAGACTGTAGTTTCATCTACCCCTTGGAGCAAGTCCTGTCCTTAAACAAATTTTAACATCAGTCAAACACATTAAATACAAAATGGTGTTTTCAGGTGCTAACGGGAAAAAAGTAGGAAAACCAGCCTATGGGATAAAGATGTTGTCTTGTTAAAGCATACATTGACTGTGAAATTTGGTTTCACTATAGCTACTTCAAGGCCGGAGTCCAGATATCGCTTAATAAAACCTGTCTGACACCAAGAAGTAGGAAAAATCTCTCAAATAAAACACATTGGGAACTCAAGAACATGTGAGAACTCCAGTGAATCACAGTAAATGGCCTTAGTAGATACAAATAGAAGAAGAGAAAAAATATCAATGGTCAACTTTGCCAGGAGTGTCATGCACCAAAATAACTCCAGGAGTGAAGGAGTGCACCAAGGACTTGTCCAGGAGGTAATCCTGCCCGAGTCACATGGTCTGCTTCCTATTGGTAAAAAACAAACAAACAAACAAACAAAAAAAAAAACTCAATAAATAATTTTAAATGTTCTTGTCAAAGTCCAGACTTAAACCTCATTTTAGAAGCTGAGATATGACCTTACGCAGGCCGTTTATGCTAATGAACATTTCATTGTGGCTGAATTAAGACAAAGATGAGTCAGTCAGATTTCCTCCAGGCATGTCAATGACTGATTCCCAGTTTTCACAAAGTAAAATTACTGCCGTCTAGGATGACTCAATTACTGATTAGGTTTTCACACATGATCCAGTTGGGGTGGATAGCTTTTTTTCTCTTAAAAATGAAATCACCAAGTGATGACACTTTTTGTAGTTACTTTGGTTAACTTGATCTTTTGTTAAATTCTGTTTGATTATCTGAAACTAATGAAAATTGTAAGTGGCCAAAAGCTTTTGTCACAGCACTGTAAATTTGACGAAGACAGCAGTTTCCACACAATATGAACTTTCTATCAGTTACTTCAGTGCTCTTTAGTTCAGGACGCTACATATTATTAAAAAAATGTGTTGAAAAGCAGTCCAACGTCTTCTCTTTTCTGGTCAGATTTCTGAGAGGAAGAAAAGAGCCATAAGAACTGTGAGAAAATATGCCAGCTGGCTCCATTTGACTTCAACGGAGGCTAATGCATGCCGACTGTTCTCTCAGAAAAAAACACTGAGATGCTTTATTACGCCGTCCAAAAGAGATACATCAGGGGAGCAGGGATGCTTGTTGAAGAGTTTGAAGGACAAATTGAGCCAAAACATGGATGCATCTACTGGAACTGCCAAACTAATGAGACGTGATAAATAAATAAACAAACAAATAAATAAAATCAAACACGCCAGAAGACTGCATGATTTATTTACTGGCATAACTTTTTAACAAGACATCTGCAGTTTCGTGAAACCACTTATTTGAATATCTGAGGAAATGTTACATTACATTTCACTAGTTTGCCTTCTATTAAGTTTAGTATGAAAACTTTACATTTTGTCACAATTTCTACAGCTTTTTATATAAACTCAGATGTGGATATTGTGCTGAACAAAATAAATTTCTATCTGTAAGAAAAACATCATATAAAAACAACGGTCAATCAACTCATAGTCAAAAGTTAATCAATAAAACTAAGAATAAACCTTCATTATCATGATCGTTTTGCTTGTAACAACTACAAGGAATTTCATATTGCTTATGAAAAAAACTCTAAACATTTAATATCCAAAAAAAAATAAGTCACATAGTTGGCTGTGCTAGAGACAATGCACTTATACTATTAAATGAAATATGGCCATTAAGAGTTAAATGTTCACTCTCAGGCCAGATTTTGAAGATTCAGTTCTAGTTTCTAAGAGAAAAATCAAGCATCTAACATTGCAATGTATTTTGATTTAACTCCAGACATTTTCAGAAAACATTCTATTTATTTTATGATTTCTAACAGTGATAAAACACTGAGAAAAAAAAAATCAGATGAAAGGAGAAGCTCCATGTTCATTATTCTCTGTGGAACAAACATGCTGCTTTGCTTCTGCCAAGCTCCACTTTTCAGTTTTAAAAATATTTGTTCTGTTATAAAAAAAAAAATAATAAAAAAAAACTCCCTCTGAGGAGGCAAAGAAAATATCTTGAAAGCTAATCAAAGTTTATAATGGAGCCAAAACAACTTTGCTTGTATTTGGTGAAAAAAAACAATGGTGGGACAGAAACTGTGGGGAGAAAAAAAGACACTTTGCCTTAGAGTTGGTTCTTGTTGCAGTCTGAGCCACACTGAGAAATAAACACAGAAATCCTTTGTTCCTTCTTATATAGAAATAAAAATCTACCATTTCTTAATGCTGGTTTGATGTTTCAGAAAGTATTTTAAAGACTTTTAAAAACTAAAATTGTCTGGAAAATGTTGCATATTAGGTCATCCATATGTATAATCCGGGCAACAATTATTTCAAGCTGATCCATGTTGCAGATACATTTTTGTTGACTTTTCAACTGTGGTGCATTTGATATCTTTACAACATGACTACTAAGAAGGCAAAAAACCCCAAACGTTTTTTAGTTTTAATACTCAATAACTCAAAGAGTCACAGCCAATTCTCATCCCCATAAATTGAGACTACCATTTTAAACCCAACCAAAAACATTTTGGCCCCATACACAGAGAAGCCAAAAAAGTATATTAGAGTAAAGGTAGCAGTGCTTCAACACGATTGTTATTCAAATAAAAAATCCAAAAAAATCACTTAAGAGTAAAAAAATGTTTTGGTGTAACTGATCATAACATAATTTGTAAAAAAAAAACCCCATCAACAACAACTAAAAAAAGTATGCAATCAGACGGACAAAATTTTAAGTTACGTTCAGATTCTGGTATTTTGAAGGTTACCGTAAACTGATACATACAAGAAAATAAGTAAATGACAAATTCAGGCAGAATAAACACATTTTCAAATTGTTTGTGACAATTTGTGACTTACTGTATGCCATACGTTAGAACAGTGTAAAGTAGTTTTGGTAACAATATATTCTGCTTACTGTATATTAATCTGATCTCCAAATGAAACAGCAAGCTCAGCAGACTGAAAATACCTGACATTGTTTCTGTGTATGGAGTAATTTTGGTTGGAACTTGCATCATTGAAGTTATTTGCAGTGGGTAGAGTAGCCAGAAAGTTTACTCGGGGAAAGAGAAGCAATAATTCAAAAATAATGCAACTCAAGTGTAAAGAAGTACAGTGCAGGAGAAACATTACTCAAACATAAGTGGCTACAATCAACCTCTTGTATTCATTTACATCCATTTTGTCCGTGAAAACTATTTTGTACCCATGTTTTTAACCAAAGACTTTCAGCGTTAAACTACTAAAAATGGCATAGTTCAAATTTGTTTTGGCAGGAAACAACAGCTGATATGTAAAAAAAAAAGGAGCCAGTTTGTGACTTTGCATCTCCAAGATTAACATATTAATATCCTGTCAAAAACCCATCCAGTGCCAGGAAGACATCCTAAGAAAAACCAATCGTAACCCTTGACTCGCACAAGATAATCAAAATACTCAATCTTTATTATCCCCTACAGTTTTTTTCTGTTCTCCTACCTACTGCTCAGCTACATAACACGTTACAAAAAGGATGTTGAATTCAACTCTTCAGTGTTAATTCTAGGAAACGTATTTTGGCTAATTACTATCTAATGTTTCCTATAATTAAGGACAATACTGGCAGTACGTGCAGATTATATAATTAAGGCAAAACGATCTCTGTGATGCTGGAGAGGGAAGGATGATAGAAAGGATTAAATCTCCACAGATGTTTGTTTTTTGTGTGTCTTTTTTTTTTTTTTTTAATAAAATTCAGAAGGTTGCCCTACTGACCTCAGTATGAACTGTGTACATCATTTAATCTGTCCACCCAAATCCTTGTCTTCAGTCTCTGGATGCCAATTGTCATACTGATATACGGACCTGAATGTCCTCAGCCTTAAACCTAGGATGTTTCAACATTGATTCCTGATCAGGATCAGAATTCATTTTACAACTATCTTACACCAATCATAACTTGTATGAGCACAAACTGATATCAAAACATAGCTTAATCTCATAAAACTGATCTGATTATAGTGTCTGCTTGTGTGCATAAAGAGTCATCTCTTTTTGTCTAGTTGAGGCAGAAATATAGGTCGCAGAAAAGATCCTCTGCCCCTCCCCACTGTAGCATTTTTAAGCAACATGGAGAATCTTTTTTTAATCTTTCCAAATTAAAACCAACTCCTTGCTGGTTTGCAATTTGTGCATGATTATAAAAGATCCCTTACAGATATGCAAAATCCAGCAGAAATTTGCAAGCCAAAGCAACTCGTGAAACATGATGCTTACACTATTTGTGATCTATGCACAAACGACACAGAGTAATGATTAGTGTTTGTTTAGATTTGCTACTTTGAAACTGAACATGTTTGTTCGACAACTAAGACCACCTAAAATTGTATGATATTTTAATGGTTTCAAGTAAGTAGGACAACATTTTTTCCTTTTCTCACAAGTAATAATGAACTTTTTCACATTACCATCCTTCACTTAGATGAAGACAATCTAAGGAGGTATAGTGTACTAAACAGGATAAACGAAGTGTTTTTTTTAGATTTACTGCATTCAGCTGCATATTAACTGGTCTAAACATCAAAATGTTCACTGATCTTAACTTAATAATGATCAAAAACAGAATTACAAGACATACAATAAAATATATAAAATTTAACATAGCATTGTTCCAACTTTCTCCTCTTAATTCCCACGCTTCTTGAACAAAGAATAGTTTCTCTACCTTTAACTTCCGCTAGACTCACTTTACTCTCAGGCTTTAATCTACTTTGTGGTCAACAAGCAACACGTACTGAATATTGACACTCCTAAATCCCAGAGTTACTAAGATATCACAGTCTTTCAATTTCCTAACCCCACCGGACTTCCCAGCGCAGGTTTTCATGAAGCCAATCTAAAACTCGGCTGATAAAACGTACAATAAACAGAAAGGTGCACAAAAACCCTGACACAGTGCTATCTACTGATCAAATAAGAGGTAAACGTGTCACAGAGTAGTTTTTGTGTGTTTTTACCGTGTACAGACTTGAAAAATAATAAAACAGGATTCAGCAATGACGACAAAAGCGCTGCCTAAGCATTCAAATTGCGTCCGAGGTAAACAGGAAGTCCGCCCCAAAACCAACCCGGAAGCAACGACCCCCAAACAAAGGTTCCACTTTGCCACTACACCGCTGTCATCTCAATATCAGGAAAAAACTAAATGCAGTCAGAATAACATGCCAAAATGCAAACAAAATATTATTTGTTCATTTTTTGTTTTAAAAAAATAGTAACAACAACAACAACAACAACAACAACAACAACAACAACAACAATAATAATAATAATAATAATAATAATAATAATAATAATAATAATAGATTGCATATGAAAATATTTCAAAATTATAAAACAACCAAATTAACGTGGGGAAATATTTTAGGTGCACCATCATTAAATACACCATCATTAAATACACATGAAATATATGGATCAATGTCCCAGTTGTTATGAAACACGGCTCTAAACAGGTGGATCTTTAAGCTTTTTTTAAAGGAACGAAATGTTTAGACTCAGTTTTTTGAAAGTTACAGATTTGTGGTGGAATAGAAGCTGAATGCTGCTTCATGTTTGGTTTTGGTTCTGGGGCTGCAGAACAGACCAGAACCAGAAGACCTGGGATATCTGGAAGGTTGATAAAATGATAATAGATCTCTAATGTATTTTGGTTTTAACCTGTCTAATTCTACACACTTGTGATGGTTTTATATCAAATAAATTCTGTTTCTGTTCGGACAATTATCCTCCTCGTGTAGAGACATCAAAAGTTGAAACTGACAGATCATTGAAGGCTCAGCTGATGCTAGGTATTACTGGAAGTCTTTGATTGTGTTAATGGCATACCACAGAGTCTTTTATCAGAGTATTACATATTTATGAGAACTGATTGCACGATAATGTGTTAAGGTGAAACTGTCAGGAAATCATCCTGCCCAGGAAAGAAAACAGGATGGACTTTTAGACATTAGAGAATGAACTCTGAGTGGTCAACTCGGCCTTATCCGTAAACCATTCCAGCAGTGACAAGCTAGTAGGATAACATAGTTAGATCTTTCAAAACGTTTCTTACATTATTTTTCACTGAAGGCTATTTTGGTGACCTGCTCCCATGCATCCAGTGTGTTATACAGAAAAAGTTGCAGCTTTCTCTTATTGCAAAGTGACATTCTATGTCTTCTTGTAGTTTATGCAACTACAGCTGCTGTGTGAAGGACTTAGAGTTTTGTAGAGAACATTAGTGAACAAACAGCATTAGACAAAGAACCACAGCACAGTTAACATTGCTTCACTGTGGAAAAGTTTAAAGCTTAGAGTTAAGTTGTTAAAGAACATACCAAACTCTGAACAAATCACACAGCAAGGTTCAATCCAACATTCAAAAATAAAAGTACACTTAGATAGTTTTTGTTTTTTAGAAGTGTTGAGTTATCCATTAGGTTTTACTTCAGAAATGCATGCACATTAACATTTTTTTCATCTACGACAAACATCAGATACGCAAGCAAAAGAAATACTTTAAAATATAGAAGAAAAACTTAAATACATATAATTTTGTTGTTGTGATTTCAGCTGTGTAGTTAAAACTCCTATTACAGCCTCCGAGAACCTGCTACGTGCTTCAGATTCTGGATATAACAACAGACACATGACCAAAGTCAAAGTAACACAAGAAAGCACAAAAAGGGCATGCTCTTTGGTTAATTTGACACTCCAGGAAAAAAAAAATAACTTGAACATATTACACAGAAGCATGAGATTATTTTAGCTGGGATCAAAGAGTTTTGTGAAACCTAAAAAGCTACAAAGGTCTGAGGGTTTCCAAAATGTTCCAACATCTCAGCATATCATTAGAGTCCATGAAGATCCTCCCATCCTTTTTTCTCTGTGCAGAAACATGGAATCAAAAGCCACAAACACAGACCAACACGCCGCTGCTGCTTGGCTTCTTTAAATCTGTTGGCCAGCAAGTCTGTCATTACAGGAGCAGAGCTCTGGGTGTGTCACACAGTGAAAACCAGGCCTGTAAAACATCGGTGGACCACTGACGAAGTCTCCGTGTGTGTCTCCACCTACTGCCAACTTCTTGCACTACAACAAAGGGCTTCTGAAACCGTTAAGGGAAATCTGAATACCACAAAGTCCAGAACAAAGCCTGGGACAACCGATACCCTGCTGCAGCTTACTACACATGAAGAGCATATTAAATACATACATTCAAAAATGCTTCATTTATCTTGAAAGGAAATAAATAAAATTCTGAACATTCTGAGGACCTTTACTGTAATTTTATATATATATATATTTTATTTCCAAGTTTCTTGTTGGTTTTAAGTAAGCATGGTCTACATGAGTGATTTTGCAATAGCTCAAAATGTCTTCTCTTCCTATTTCTTTTTCCAGTTGCTATTCTCGAATGTTTCTATAAATTAGAAACCTATTTTCTTATTTTTTGTTATTTCCTGCCTAAGCAGTCGGGGTTATCTGTAATCATTTGAAGTGGTTGTTTTTCAGGCTTCCTAAAGCTCCTTCCAAGCTTTTCTCTTAACTCTGACTAATTTGTCAGTACCTGCTCATTTTCAGAGGAAAATTGTTCTTTTTTTGTTAGGCCACTTAACTATGACTCATGGTTGCATAAAAATGTTCTTAAAGACAACTGAGCAAAGAACCACTTTTAAGTTGCATCACCAGGCAGCTAAACACAGAAAAGTCATTGTCATTTCTTAAGATGCAAAGCATCAAAGATGACACAGTTTGACATACGCAAAGGGTGATTTAAGCCCAAAAAATCTGATCTCCCAGGAGATTAATTAGTTGAAAATCTTGAAGACATCATAAGTCAAGGCTTGAAAACGTTTTTTTTTTTTTTTACTGCAAGTCTTTCAGATCCGTCTAAATTGATTTTTCACCTATTTTTCTTTTTCTTTTCAGATTGCACTTTACATTGATTAGAAGTAATCAGTTACTTTCTATTTCCATGAGGTATACTTATTTTGCAACGCAGGTTTATTTAACTCAATTCGGAGAGACTCAGATGGAGAAAGACAACGATTAAAAGAGTTTATTGACATGTGTGAATAAAAGTTCTTTGGCGCTCGGGCCCCGGCTGAGGACGTCGAGCTGTGAATTGCAATAGCTTGGTTGACCATTCCCAATACTGATTAGGAATGTCATCCCCCGGGACCCGATACTGGTGGTGGAGGTTGGTGAAGGATGGGAGCCTGGAGAGCCAGGAGAGTGGAGGTGGAGAAGGGCCGGAGGTGGGTTGAGCGCAGCTGGAAAGCGGAAGACGACATGGATGGAGGTCCTTTTCAACAGGAGCTTGCTCGGTGATTGGCCGTGACGTGGCTTGGTCCAGCGATGATTGGTCGATGACGATGAGCGAGACACGCCGACTGGATGATACAGGTGGGGCTAGAGTCTTCCAGTTTGAATTTACGCCAAGGCTTCTTGTTAGCAGTTATAATTCTTCATAAGTCATTGAAGATCAATAATTAAGAAGTCTCTGACTTGGTAGCTGATGCAAATGGACATCTTCTTTATGATGATCAAAACATGTCTTAAAGTAGGAAAAAAAAAACACTAGTACAACATGAATTATGTTTCATTCTTGTTACTTGGGTAAAAACATCTGCTAGCCCATAGCAGAAAACAATCACCCCATGAAATGTCAAAACTGCAGATCTGTTTTAAAATAATGCAAACGCGCAAGATTTTTTAAAATGTTTTTCGATCGACTATGAAGTCCTTATTTTACAAAATTCTTACTATTTACCTCCTTTCACTGAAGTATTGCATGTTTAGTTTATTATTGAGCAGATAAAAATTAAAACGGGAGAGAAATTTATTTTTAAAATTGTATTAAAAACTTCAAAACAACGTATTTATGTGGCCCCCAATCACTTTCAAGTTGATAATTTTGGCACTCGTGGCAAAATATTTGAACAACTGGAAGTGTGACGTTAAGATTATGTTGACACAATAAAATATTAATTTTTATTCACCCAAAACAAGTTTATTGCAAGTTTTTAAAAGAAAGGAAAAATTGCATTAAAACAAGACTTTTATTAAAACATACTTCATTTTTTCTTAGAATAGCAACAGAAAAAGGTGTCAGATGTGATTTGAGGAGAATATTCTTCTTCTTAGGTTCAAAGGCAACACTCAGAAGTAAGCCTGATAGGCTAGGAGATATCCATCGTTGTACATGTAGATCTGCCTGTCGACCGGGTTGTAGCTCAGACTAGCCACTCCTTTAGCGACTTTCTCCAGCGGCAGTTCCAGAGAGTTGTCCTCTTTTCCTGTCGCTGTGTCGAAGGCGTAGAATACTTCCTCTCTGTATTCATCCACGTAGCGGGTGGCGTACATCACACCACACACCATGAAAGCGTTAGTCGCTGCCTTCTTGAACAGCCTCGTCTCCCAGGTTTGCGACACGTTGATCGTCTTTGAGTTGTCATCCCAAAACAGCTTGCTCACTACCAGATTGCCATGGTTGCCAACAGTGGCATAGAGAGCCCACAGTCCGGTTTCATCAGCCTCAACATCCACGTCGCTATTCGAGCGGCATTCATAGTAGCAATATGGAAATTTGTTGTTGAAGCCCACACCTGTGCCAGGAAGGGTTACCCGCTTGACCTCATTGGTCTTCAGGTCGTAGCGGCAGATATCTGCAGAGCGGTAGCAGTGATAGTACAGACCGTCACCGTACAGCACAGCACTAGGACCCTCAATGGCGGTGGGAGCTGTGACGGAGGAGGAGAAAGTAGCGTCCCTGTGGTTGGCAGAACGCATGAAGTCTTTGTAGGTTTGGTAAAGGCGGACTATGTTTCCATAGATGTTGCTGCTGGTTAGGGTCTGAACCCAGTAGGTCTCTGTGTCCGACTCGCTGTCCATCTGCGCCTGTTTGCCCCATGATCCAGAGACGTGGTTCTTGTTATAGGGGTTGATTTTGGTCGTGACAGGTTCACTGATGTTGGTGATTAGGCCCTTCATGCAGTACCTGTTCTGGCCTGAAACAGGGG
The DNA here is from genome assembly GCF_000485575.1 of Poecilia formosa. Lineage (NCBI taxonomy): Eukaryota > Metazoa > Chordata > Actinopteri > Cyprinodontiformes > Poeciliidae > Poecilia > Poecilia formosa. The sequence continues at coordinate 496,141 of NW_006800036.1, forward strand.
GGAAAGTGTCTTGAGTCCAGATTAAACTTTCAATATTTCATTGAGTGTATCATTAAAGAGTGGAATGATTATTATATTTTGCATAATACATATTATAGTACACTGATATTTTTTAGCTTTTACTTTTTGGTCACAACAACATGTTTCAAAAGAAATACATTTTAGCAACCAGGCAACCAGAGTGGATATAAAATGTAGTTTGGAAGTCATGATTTCAATGAAAAAGGCTCTAAAATCCAGCTGCTTCAAACCTATGTTTAAAATTAAACTCCCCCTTGTTCAACCATTGGACAGGATTAAGTGTTTGTTTTTGGAAAGCTGACTTGAATTTCATTTGCCACACGCAGCCCTAATTACTGCAAGAGAAACATGAAGTAGGCTAAAGGACCCCAAAAAGCAACTCATCAGGCTCCAATCTGAAGAAATTCAAAAGTGGATAAGAAACAAAATAATTAACTTAAATTAGTCCAGAAAAGGTTAAAAGGCTATTTATAAGGCTTTATAACTATAACGGACTGCAATAGCTTCCTGTAAAAGAAATTTCAATTAGACACAATATAAATTTATTCAAAACTATGTGGAAATTCAGATGTAAATGTGAAATTGGTATTACATAATGCAAATTATGTAAAATTAAAAAATCTACTTCCATTAAATAAAAAATAATAATAATGATCTGGAAAAGCTCTGATTAATTAGATCTTTGGTGTCACTGCAGACACACAGACCCACCTCTGAAGTCTTTGGGGATCGACTTGCAGGACTCGACGTTGTTCTTCAGGTAGCGAAGTTTCTCCTTGACTGTCTTCATATTCACCGTGTCCGACGTTTGCATCTTTAGCACATCTTTTCGCAATTTACCCACCTGAAAGACACAAATAATTTAAATAAATAACTCCTGAAGAACAGTCTATAATTTCTTGAACTTTGGTTATGAGTGATAGTTATGAGTAGTCAGTATTTTACATGCGTTAGACAGAATTTAGTGTTTTGCTGGTTTTGGAGAATCATTGTTACGGAGGAGTTAAGCTAACTAGAACTAGAAAAAGCTAGTGAACAAATTTATTCACAATCTGTTTACTGTATATGGCATTTCCACATGTTTCTTATCTACTAAATATACAAGTTGCGTGCTAACAACATGGCCTTTAAAATTCATTCATTGTTATACTTTCTATATTTCGGGTATGCTATATCAATAATTACATTAACCATTACTTTTATTTCTAATAATCAAGACATTTCTAGAAAAATAAAAAATAGCATGAGGTAGCCACGAATGCATGAAGCTGAAAGTTTTTATGGAGTTATGACTTTACATTTAAACTCAAACATCATTTCATAATTTAATAGCCACCCCAGGCAAAAGCTGTGGTAGCAAACTCTTTAAATTGAATCTAAGTTAATGAGGTAAAGATTTAAGTGGTAGTTTCCAATAGTAGATTGGAGTCAGGAGAACTGTTGTCTGAGAGCAGGAGTCTGGAGACCTAACAAACCGCAACCTGTGAAGGGATTCAAAAGTGCTACATGATGAAGCCAAGCTTCCTGTAGCAGGGAAGAAATGCTTGTGAGTTTCACTTTAACTTTCTGTAAGCATTCAGAGCAAAGGCTGCAGTTTGGACCTGTATCGTTTCTCAGATTGCCACATGTGTTAGCGCTTCCATTTACCAAAAAAGCTATTGCTATGATGCTTTATAATAAATAACCATACAGTAATTCAACTATTCAACCTGTTTTGAACAGTTCAGTTGAAGATATCATCTGCATGTCAGTCTATAGTTAGTTCTCTCACACCGTGTTGTTTGGCGCTGAAGTCATTTCAAGCTAATGCTAAAGGTGAACCACCTTCATGTGGCTCAGAAACAAATAATTAATCATACAGTAAAATAAATGTTCTTACCTGAGAAACGATATAATCACTTAAAATAAAACATTTAAATTCTCCAGAGTCACTTTTCTCAGTTAAACAAGCTTTAAATTCAGTGTTACTTAAATATTGCAACAACTCAAGAATGTGTTCATTTGAGTTCATACATTTAAACTCCTGCAGGTAAGATACTGACCACTCATACTGATTCCAACCCCTCAAATACTTTATTATGATTCCAATCAATCCTAAACTGTGTTGTCTTGATTTTTACTGAGTTTCCTTTGAACCTCTTTGTGGAGTTTCTGTGACTGGTCGTTGTTTAGCTGGCCGTGCACAACGGTGATGTCCGTCTCCAGCTGGCTGAGCTCCTGGCCCAGCAGACGGATGGACAGCGCTGTGTACAGTCCGCGGTCATGCAGGTACTGGTACGGCTCAAGTCGTGCTGTCAGGTTTGAAATTTGAACCTGAATGTCAGGGAGACGCTGACTGGAGACCAACACCTGCAGGGAAGCACACACAAAAGCTCCAAAATGTCAAGATTGCAGGTTGAAGCAAAACTATCAATAAATTGTTTCCTATTTTTTGAGAATGGTTCGCATGGTTTTAACGCTCTGAAACAAATCAAGTCAGACAAGAAAACAAAATGAATTTATCATTCCGGCATAGAAAATAAACTATATATCATGTATAGGCAATTTGACAGCCAAAGTTGTTAGTTTTAATAACTGGCTATAATCAAAACATTTAAATAAACGTGTGATTGATATGTTAAAATGTAAAGACAATTTTAATGAACAAGCAATTTATTAATAATCAAAACAATTTTTTAATTATTATTATTGTTATTAAATTCATATAATTTCATCACATGGTTTAACTTCCCAACAATCAAAGTTTTGTGTTTTTCTTTTATTTCGAACAGACAAAAAGTGAAAACAAGAAAAAAAATAAAAAAAATTAAATTAAAGCAAATTATCATGCTCAGTTGACATGCAATTTTCCATCATCTTTTCAAAAAGGAGCAGGCAGAAGACACGCGATCTTATGATTTCCTGCCCCCCTCACTTATCAACTTAAAAACATTTAAATCTCCAAACACCAAATAAACTTACATCATTTCCACATTACATGACACTGAAATCTCACATTCTCATTGTTAAATGTACAGCGATTCTACTCCATGAAAATAATCTTCAGCTCTTACCTGCTGCTGCAGGCCGTGCAGAGACGTCTCGCAGGTTTCAACCTGCTGCTGCACAGCCTCGTACCTCAGAGCAGGAAACGACCATATCGTGGTGTTCACATCGCACCGGCAAGAGTCAGACTTTTTCTGACCCGGCACGCGGTAAGCCCAGGTCTGTACCTACATACAAAAACACAGATATTTATGGAAGCAGAAAACAGATGATGTGCTGAAAACCAAATAAAACTCCTCACTGAGATTGTATCTTGAGGTTTCAGTCTAATTTTTTTTTAAGAATCTGAAGAAATGTGACTTACTGTAGATAAGAGCAGTGGGAAGAGCAGCAGCATCATGCTTGAAGCTGGACCAGTGATGATCGGACGTCTGTGTGGTTCTCTTAATCAGCAGACTGATTTACTGTCTCTCATTTGTCATTACTGACCCATAAAATCAGGACTCAACTAAATATATCAAAGTGCAAAGTTACCAAAGACTTTTGGTCTGGCTCAGAGTTTCCTACTTCCCCTTCTCTTTATTGGTCGTTTATTTGTGAGGTCAGTTCCTCTTTTAAAAGATCCTATAATCATTTTTTTATTTGAAATGTGTAAAATCTCACAGAACAAAACCTTCATTTCCAAATTTTATTTAACAGCATTAATTAGATTGTGTTTCTGACTGCCAGATTATTTGTCCTATTTCTTGCCGTACATCAACCACTTTTCCCCCACAGCTGCTTGTCCATCTCCAGAAAGTTTAAGCTTATATTCCACATTATTTTTTAACACGGACATAGTCTGACCAACCATTATTCTATTGCTTTTATTATGAAAAGTTTTAGAAAGTATTTCATCCACTTCTTTTCTGTGATGGCTTTAATGGAAATGTGATTAGAGCACATGAACACAGCCTCTTCTAGGTGACAGTGGTGATCAAAGATGTCTGAAAGCCACGATTCTCTAACTGTGGGACAAATACCACCAAGATAGCTTCTGACCAAAACCTCCAAAAAAAAAAAACAAAAGCGACAAGAAGGAAAAAATAATGAATATATTTGTATTTGTCTTCTGTTAGTTATTCAGTTAAGATCAAATGGGTTTACTTATGTAGCACTAATTCTCTACAAATAACGGGTCAAGGAGTCACTTTACCAAAAGGTCAAATGAATTCAGTCATTTAGATGGCTTCAAAGTCATTTATATCTGTTTTTAAAACACTTTGTTTTTAAACTCTGAAGAATTCTACACTTAATTTAAACATGCAATTTGATCAAATTGTGTTTTTTTTTTTATTCATTGTGAAGGTTGAACATTTTCTGTTCCTGAATGCTACAACCACATCCTCAAAAGTGAACCAAAAGTCTAAATAATAAATTAAAGGAACCCTTCAGTCAGTTTTTTTTTTGTCCCCATTTGACTTTTCTCTAAGTTTGCAGTCACTTTAAATTCAAGGCCATTGACTTCTAAATGGAAGTAAAACAGCAGAACTCAGATAAATAAGGTCATTTATGACCATAGTCTGCAGACTCAAGCTGCTGATATAATCATTTGTCTCCTATATGAACCTGAAGACGGAGGACAAAGCTGCAATACAACAAGGAAAACAAAATACTTCAAACAAAGCAAATGAAATGAACACAAGTGATTAAATAAACATACATCACATTTTGTGCAAAGGAGAATATATTTAATATGTTGTTTTTAGCAGTTCTCTGGTGATCTGAGAACAACACTGTGGGTGAAAGAAAATAAAAATACTTTAATTAATGTATTGTTTTGAGTTGAGTTTTAGAATCTTATTCAAACAGTGGTGCCCAAGTTATTTCCTCGAGAATTACTATCCTGGAGCATTTAGATGCATCTGAATCAAATGGCTTAATTCCCTCATCAGCAGGTCATTCAGCTCTGTAGAGGCCTGGCAAGGAACCATTCAGTTAGTTCAGGTGTGTTTGAGGGCAGATGTATCTAAAAGTTGGAGGATAGTGGCTCTTGACAGCTACAGTTGGGCATTCATGGAGTAAAGAAACATGTTCACAAATATAGATCTCATTTGAATCCAGTTTACTTGGTTAAATCTGCAACTTTTCCAGTCGGAATCATGACAAGAAGCTTTATTGTTGTATTTCAAGTTAAATAGAACTTTCCATTTACAAATTGAAAGAAAAAAATGGTTAAAGAGTCAGCTTATTATAGAGAAATAATCATTAAAGCTTAGCGTTAGCCTGACCCATATAAACCGTTTTATCTGATGAGTCTTACTTAATCAAATCGTAGTTCCTAAAGAAAAGAGACAATGTCAGCAAGTTCTGAACATTTTTAAAACTCATTTACATGTGGTAATTTTTTCTTTTTATGCTGACTTCAGACTGGTTCTATTTAAGGTAAGAAAAACAATAAGCACACTGTCAAACAGTGGGACATAAAAAAAATGCTTGGCTTGAAGAGCTTAGTCTGTATTGAATCTTTTGTGTGACTAACACAAACCACAGAAATGAATATTAAGTTTAAAAGTCTAGTCCAGGGTTGTGGGTTTTTTATTGAGGTTCTTTTTCCTGCCTTCAGTGCAGAATGGACACTTTCTGTTCCTAAATCCAAATTAACACAAATATTATTAGCAAAAGATTATTTATTAGTCATTCTTTTTATTCACACGTGATTTCCCTTAGCAACTTCCAGTCACTGCATCTCAACAGAGACCATATGAGCAATTATTCACAATGTGTAAAAATCTAAATTTTAACCAGATGACATCTCTAAAACAGTTTACCTGTGTTTTTAATACGCAAAATATTATTTGGATGTTAGACGAATAACAGTCATATTCCTTTTTTGTTTACAACGCAGCAGTCCGATTTGTCCTTAAAGGAATCACAACGAGCAAATTGCAACAAAACTCTTTGGACTTAGTTTGAATAAAAATGGTAAATTTGTATTTTTGGTGTTTATATTTAAATAAAATCATAATTTCTTTCAAATGGAAAGAAAACTCTGAGTTTTGTTCCCGAGTCTGATTACACTGATTTTTCTTTTTTCTCAGATTTGTCCTTAAACAAATCTGAGTTAAATTGAACTGAATTGTTCGTATCTGAACTGAATTCTGCATGTCAAGCTGTTTTGGTCCAAGTTGAATTTTGTACACTGGCAACATGAACATAAATGCAGCCAAAATTTGGATCTGTATCCATTTGCTGCTGGTGTCAACGTCTCTGGGGAAACAAAGAGCTTGTGCTCATGTCATGTTTTCTAAAGCATCGCTGCAGTTTCACAAAGAGTAAATTACACTTTATGTTTAGGTGATCTTCAACTTAATGTTGCCTCGGAGTTATGTCTATGCATCCTGTCAGCATTTCTTCTCAGTTGGTTAAATATTCCTGTAAAATCGCCACAAAGTCCTAATATGTGAAGCAATTCCTGAATTTGTCAAAAATACAACCTTAATATTAAAAATACTAATAAAGTACCATGTTTTTGAAGGTGAAAAGAGCTGCATCGGTTCAGTGCCCGAGAAGCATCTTCATGCTAGTTAAACTTTTTCACATTTTACCTCATAATTATGAGCATCAACTAGGCACAAAAGGATGCGTTTTTTTTCTTCCTAAAAATAAAAATCTGATGTGCGGCGTACGCGTCAGATTTTATGTGTATGCCACAGAGAGTCCAAATAAAAATCTGAGTAACATCCAGAGCATCTAATTTCACACGCGATCCTGCATAACTTATGGAAAACTCCAAACAGGGTTTTGAATAATTTTATTTCAACTATGGCTGTCTTCTTGTCACAAATGTTTTCCTTTAAACTGATTTTCCTTGCTGAACTGTGAATGCAGCTACAGGTGGATGGTCTGGATGTAGGTTTGTATTTGGGTCAGAGCCTTTCAATGTTCAAACGAAGAATTAAACTGTGACATTTTCAAAGCCTGGGACGTTGTTTTATAACCCAACCCAGTGAAATTCCTCTGCAACTTTCTCCCTGACCTATCCGCTGTGTTTGTTGGTCTGGTGATGGTGTTTGCTCTGTAATGTTTTTGACAAAACAGGTGGATTTTATGCAGGGAATAAATTACACACAGCACTGTTTATTAATTAGTTAATTAGTCTACAGGCAATTATTTTGACCAGATATCATTTATGGGTATCAGAGTAAAGGCTGCAGCATAGTTTGACGTGGCACAATGTTGCTCTACTCTCTAAAATCCCCATTAAGTAAATGTTCGCTTTTAATTGCTGTGACAAATGTAAAAGTCTGCTTTAGTTCTTGAGCAAGATTAATTTATCAAAAGTTCCTCTCCCTTATGCTTCTGCCTTCTTAGCCACAAAGAGGAAAGGAATAAGATTCAACAAACATGAAGAAAAGAAACTTCCTCTTTTCCCCATTTGCGTGCACACATTAGTGGGAGTGTTCACTGCTTAGAAACCTCATCTGCACACAGGACCTTGAACAAACTCCAGTTTTATCAAGCTCTTTGATCAACCATGAAAGTCTCTGTAATTATTCCACTATGGGCGCTGTTCTCCCTAGCCCAGCAGGTAAGAAACAACGAATGACAACTTTTTTCATTTTAATCCAAATAAAGAACAGCAACCTGATGCTTCAATCTTCAGGCGGCTCCAAGTAAAAGCTGCACATGTGAGCTGAATCCAGCAGAAAAGGCTTTTCCTCACGACAAACTCCAAACAGCGGAAGGCAATGCGACAGACTGCAACACCCACGTCACACCACAGAAGGTAATCCCACCGTGTCTACCTGCATGTCGGCAGTCATGTTGAGTGTTGTGTGATCATCGAGTGCGCCTCTGCAGGCTCTGGAGCTGGAGAGTCTGCTGCTGGGACTGGAGAAGCGCCTGACCCAGCTGCACAGTGACGTGTCCGTCCTGGAGGAGGAGGACGACGGAGAGCTGTACGGCGTTCTCAGTCTGTTCGTCATAGAGAACGAAATGGTCGAGATCAGGCAGCTGATGGAGAAGCTCAACAGCACCACCGTGGAACACCAAGTCCTCACCGATGACACCGTTCAACAGGTAGATTCACGCATTAACTCTTAAATCTTTAGTACAATCAAATAGCAGAGCCTCAGAGAAAATTAGAGAAAACTCCAAGCTTTAATTCGGGTATCAGCTTCTGGTTTAACCGCTCACCTTAAACCAGTGTTCCATGTTTTTGGTGAATCCCTTCTGCCACACACCTGACTTGAATAAGTGGGTGGTTAATAAGCTTCTTCAGCACTTGATATCATCTAATTATTTGAATCAGTTGTTCTGAAACAGAGATACATCTAAAATATGCAGAGCATTATTCTTTGAGGACAGCAATTGAGAAACACTGATTTATCTGTAAATATATATATTTTTTTGCCAACAGGGCCTTAGTTTGCTGTAATTCTATTGAAAGATACAATAATAAGCTGATTTTAGTTAACTATGCACAAAGGTTTAGTTTGAAAATGCCCTCGTATTTTAAACAACACAAAACATCATGTTCTTCAAAGGTTTCCCAAGGATTAACAAACAAAAATCATCCTAAATCCCTTTTTTTTGGGACATAAAATTCCAAATGAGTGAACATTTCTAAAACCACAATAAAGTTTTCCATTTGAACATTATTGAATATCTTGTCTTTGCTGTGTATCCAGTTGAATATAGATTGAAAAGGATGTGGAATAATTGCATTCTGGTTTTATTTATGTTTTAATGTCCCAACTTCATTGGAATTGGTTTAAGTTTAAGTTTTAGATCAACACAAATCAAAACAAATACATTCATAAATTAATTTAACTACATGCATATTAAGCAAATGAGGACAAAGAGAAATATGTTTCTCTCTCGTCTCATACAGGAAACAGGAAGTCATGGATTAACTAACTAAAAGGCTGTCTGATCAGCTTTAAAAAGAAACATTAAAAATAAAATTGACATTTAGGGTCAATTAACAGTTAAAAACATGACTGATGATTTATCAAAAAGAGATGGTGATGAAAAGAAAAAAAACAGTGTGCTGAGAAAACAAAATATAACAAAGAAATTGCTTCTTTCTTGTTTAAAGTTGTAAAGTCATAATCTGAGACCTAAAGCTGACTTATCGTATCTGTAAGTGTGAAAATCTGTAGATATTATTGTTATTGAAAGACAGTGCAAAGCTGCTGCCATCTAGTGGCTATAAATTAAACAGCAAGACGGTTTGTTTAATTGATCAATACAATTAAACTAGACATATTTCATTTCCATTTCAATAAAACATCACTCACATAAAATCAATATTAAAGGCCTGTCTGTGGTTCCATGACTTTTCAACGCTTTTTTTTTTTAATATCACTGTAAATTCACAAGTCAAAGTCTTAACCTTTTTCCCCCCAACTGCTCTATATGTTTCCATTGTCTTTCTCAGCTTGAGGAGTTGAAAACTGAAATGATAAAACTGGAGAAATTTGACACCATGGAGGTGGTGAAGGGACGACAAGTCAACAAGCAGCTGAAGAGCGCCCTGGAAACATGCAGGATCGGAGTTAATGCCACTGTCACACCCACCCAGCCACCATATGGTAACTTCCTCAAACATAAAGATCCCAATGACCTTAAACTCAAATACTTAAATGTACTGACCATTTTCCCAGGAAAAATGGTAAAAAAAAATACAAAAACAAAAAAACTGTAGTGGTATTTCATTAGTTTTTTTTTATTTTTTATTTAGGTACCTGTCAACACGGTCCACTTCGTAACATCACCGGGCCTGGTGTGAACACACAAGGAGAGTTCTCTGGCAATTATGCATACGGGGCTTGGGGTCGCGATCCCAAACCAGAAACGAGGAAGGAGAATTGGTACTGGATGGTACCTCTGACTTCCAGCCAGTACGCTAACTATATCCGTTTCTACTCCAGTCTTAGTGCACTCATCATTGGGGTGAGCACTCCAGGTGAGGATGTTCGCCTAAAAGTGACTCGATAATTCTTCAAAATATATGCATCCAGTGCTTTGTTTTAACTTCCGCACTTAAGTGAAGTACAGTTAGCTGTTCGATGACTATTTATGAGTTTCTACTGGTTCCAAGACACCAGTATGTGTCCAAAAACACCCTTTACACCCCAACCCTTAGTCCCCTCTCTAAAAGTGTGCTTCCATGTTTCTCAATGTGGATCAGAGCTCAGAGAAGGAAATGGAAGATGGGATCAACCACTCTGATGTCAGACTTGTAAGTAAATTGCAATGGATCTTATGAAGATTTCCCAAAGGAGTAAAGATGGCTGAGGACCAGCTTGCAGAGGGTCTACATCAGATGAGAGGGAAATGCTACCAATCTGTAGCTTCTGAGGTCCTTTAGATGAGAGGTCTTCGGCACAGGTACCATGCAGGTGGACTTCCACAGCTGCAATAAATTCCCCAGCTTCAGGCTCATGTTGAACATGTCTCCCATGATGCCATACAGTTGATCTGCACAGCACTTCAAGTGCCTGAAGCTAATGCCATCCAGACCGTCAGCCTTCCAGTCTTTCGCAGGTTGTTCCTCACTTGAAGTGTTGGAAGGATCAGGGTTGTAGTGATGAGGAAGGCTGTAAGATGAAGTTCTCTGAACAGAAGTGGGTGAGAGATGTCTGAGAGTTGTCAAGTTTGGGGAAGAAAAGCAGGCAGTTGTTGAAGATGAGGGGCGTTTGCAGCAGGGGAGATGAGGGAGTGGTGAATAAGTGATTATATCTATTGAAGAACTATTTCAGCTTATTCGTCCACTGTAAATCTTCTACAACCTGGGCATTTAATGTGTCACTGGAAATTGCCGTCAGACTTACAAACACCACTTTTTTCCCCCTTCTCTAATCTTTCTTCTCAGCTCCTCCCTGTTTCCTGATCAAAACAGTCTCTTCTTTTTCTCATGGAGAGCTGTTGTTTCAGGATTGATGCCAGAGCTGCATAACATTGGACCTTCATGAGGGGCACAGTGTTGCCAACACTGAGGTCTTCCCACATGATGGAGCTAGAACTGTCCTTCAGAGTGTCTTTAGTCTCCTCAGACCATTTCTTCATTGTGAATTTCATAGCTGGTTCTTTGTGTACAAGAGGCTTTTACACCCATGAAGATGAACCAGGTTGTGTTTTAATCCCCCCGGTGAACAAGCTTACCTTTAAAGGGAATTTGAAATAAATGGTCTCTAACAGATTCCCAGCTCACCAGAAATCACTGGATAAAAAAATATATTGCAAAAATAACACATTAGTGTTTTAAGCATTATAAAAGGGCATGAAGTCATACTTAAGAAGATAAAATAATGTATAACGGTAAGGGTTACTTAGATTGATTACAAAATAGCAAAATTCCTGAATGCCATTAAGAATATTTGTAAGAAAGTAGGGAATCTTTTTAATATTCTGTAAACAAAAACTGAGCTTCATTGTCAGGCAGAAAAACAAGAAAATAAAATGTTCATCTTGCTTGTTTCATCCACATCGTTTAGATCACTTACAGCAGGATGAAGAACTCTCTTCTGGATCTTGGCTCAGCCAATCAGATGATTTGTTTGTTGATCTGGAACTCACCAGTGCAGAAGAAGAACATTCTGCTTTCGGTATGGTTCCAGGAAGTTTTGTTGGTAGGTGCGAGACTTAGTAGCTGAAAGACCAGAGGCCCTTCCAGTGGGGTGGCTGGCTGTGCCTGTGGGCAGTGCACTAGGATGGGGGCAGGGTGTTGGGGTACTGGGCCACTGAATTGGCTTGGCTTACTGCCCTCGTCTTGGAGGAGGCCACTCTGTGGGGGACTCTCCTCTTAACATTTTTGATCTATCAAAGGTCCCACGTCTCAGCAGGTGCTGCATTGGTTTTGGGGCACAGCTGGGACAAGAGGGAACAAGGTGGGGAGTCCCCTTTGATGGTGTGCTGCTTGTGTGGGAGCTTGGACCATGCCCGGAGTGCTGGGCACCCATCAGGATGCCTATGGCTCCGGGGGATACATCCCGGCCAGAGGCAGCAGTGGCTTCGCAGAGCTCTGTCAGATGTCCATTCTTTTTGGTCTCTCAGGGCCTAGCTCACCAGGTGTCCCTCTCTGCCCTGGTCCTTCTGCTTTACAGCTGCTGTGGTGGGCCAGTACCACCTCAGTGTGTTGGAGGTTCTGGGGTAGGGAGGGTCTCCCTTGCTTAGTGCTGGGTGCCTTTGCTGCTGGGGGTTTGTGGGAGCTTGGGGCCACCAGAGAGGCTGGCTTCAACCTGCCTCTCTGCGAGATGGAAGTGTGGATAGGTCAGGAGGGGGCCACCCTACATTTCGGCCTGTGACTCTTTGGCCTGGGAGCTGCTGCTCCATTGCTTTGCTGATAGAGCAACCTTTTGTGTGGAGGTTGCCTTTCTGATCCAAGTTTATCCTTCCTTTGCTGCTCTTTGGTGCTGTGGGTTGCTGGCCTTTCAATCTTCTTGGCATGAACAATTGTGCACCTCCAGGTGACACACTCACTCACATAAAGTAGGTCCTTGGTTCAGCACTGAATCTGTTCCTCTGTCTCTAATGTAATTTGCAAGTAGGTGTGAGCAAAGAACAAATAAGCAATTCTTTACATTGTGACAATAGAAGAATATTCTACATATGATCTCTGTAAACATCTAAGCTTCTTTGTTCTTGACAAACTGAGGTCCAGGTATTATAATCACACCAGTAAGAGTATTCTAATGGTTACCTGATTGTACATGTTTTCTACCAGGCAACATTCAGATCGCTTCCTCTAACCCGACCACCAACACCATTCAGGGTCCCAATAATGTTTTGTATGGAAGTGCCTTGTACTACAACTGTTACAACCGGGATGCTGTTTGTCGATTCAACCTCACCAGCAAAAGTGTGACCAGCGTACAACTACCAAGAGGAACCAGGTTAGATAATGTTGCAAGAACATTTGATGTGCTGGTTCTGTTTGAGTCATCGCTACAGTCTTAGTGTTGTTCTTTCTTTTATTACATTGTTAGTATTATTCCTGTCTCTGGTCTGATAGGTATAACTCAAAGAGTAATTTCTGCCACCTTGAAGACTGCTACGCCTTCACTGACCTGGACCTGGCCACTGATGAGTCAGGCGTTTGGGTCGTCTACACCACCACCGAGGCATTAGGCAATCTGGTTCTGACCAAGGTGGAGGAGACTGAGCCGCCAACGCTCGGTAAAACATGGCGCACTTCAGTCTACAAGCGAAGTGTGACCAACACCTTCATGGCCTGCGGCATCCTCTACGCAACACGTTACATCGACGCAAATGTGGAGGAGGTGTTTTATTCCTTCGACACCACGACGGGGATGGAGAACTTCAAAGTTAGCATCTTTATAAACAAGGTGTCCCCTAACATTTTCTCCTTGAACTACAACCCAGTGGACCAGATGCTGTACGTGTACAGTAATGCTAAAATGGTCTCCTACAAGGCTTTGTTTGGGTACTCTGATCGTTATTTTTCATAGGAGTGATATTTGATCGTACAGTGATCAAATGATCACTGTACGATCATTTGACATGATAGTATTGTCATGGTGTTATATTAACGTATAAGCTTCGTCCTTTGTCTTGTTAGTCAGATGCAACAAGTTTCCTATGAAAGACAGCATATTCTCAAAATGTTTCCGCATGGCTTTAGTGTTACTGTTGCAGCCGCGCTGTCGTTGAAGTAGAAGTTGATTGTAAAACGGCACATTCACCTTTGGTTAGTTAGACAATTAATCAACTCCAGTTAAAAAATAAACTTACTCAGCTTGTTCAAATGCACTGGATTGTGATGAATATGGAAAATCCTTTTATTAAATTTATAAGAGAATTTTTGAAACAACAGGAAGCCATAATGTCTATTACTTCCTAGTAGTACAGTAGACGCCTAATAGTAGCGGGGATTAAGAACCAAAACCTAACTTTAAAATTATTATAACTGCTTATTTTAGTAGTTTAATCACCAAATATACCTTGGTATGCAGTAATACATACAGTGGAAACCAAAAGAAAGAAGGGTTCAGTTTCAGGGTTAATAAAATTTGCAATAATCACAATAAAGGCTAAAAATGAAGAAAAAAAATACAGTTTGGCTATGAGAGTATGGTATTTTCTATTTACAAATCTAAAGAATCACATCATGTTGCTATTTTGTTTAATTCTCTTTAACGGTGTATGTGGGGAGTGGTGTTTATATGGTGTGAAATTTCTCAAGTTGCTTTTCTGCTCCAATGATAAATTAGATTTTCTAGCTGTTTAGTGATCATTCAAAAATGTTATGACTAATTTTCCGTATTAAATTTTGTACCTCCTTAAAGATGTAGTAGGTAACTTTTATAAAACGTGTAAAATTATATGATGGATATGTGAAAGAAAAATCAAGTATGATTGATGATGAGAATAAAACTGTCTCCTGTCTCTGTCTTTTTCCAGCAGATCATCTGTTTCTTACAAATATATTAAAAACATGTTTCATAAAAGTTATCTACTGAAACATTAACAACAAAAATAAATAAAAAAAAGTAAAAATGTATTTTGTTGTAAACAAGATTCAAGAGAGTAAATATATGATTCAAAACAATTTGGTGAAATCTAAAATGTATGATGTTACTGATTTCACAATTCTTTAATGAAATAAAAAAAATGTTAAGTTTATTCAAGAATAAAAACATGGATATATTCTGCCTTATTCCATTCAGACATGATGTTATGTATATATTTTGAAATCTTCCATACCAGGTAAAAACTGATCATTACTTCACTTGTTCTTTTTTTTTTTTGCAAAAAAAGAGTGGTGATGTTTTTAGAACTTATTTCAAAAGATGATCAGAAAAACACATAAAAAGCTTGTCAACAGTAAAAAAAAATAATAATTTCAGTGCTATAATGTGAATTTAAGTTTTTCAATTAATTACCAAGAATTGCTGATGTAATTTTAAATATACAATTTTGATTGAAATGTGAATAAATACAAAAAAAAACATTCACAGTTTGTCCTACAAACAGAACAAAAAATTAATAAATAAAATCTCACAAGACAGCAAATCACAGTGCCTAATTTTGAGTGAATGAATATGTAAAATCCTTGGACAATTGTGCCATCTACAGGCTGCCTTGTAGAAAAACTACCAGGAAAAATGCAAATAATAGACTTCAGACAGTTTGGAATGTGATACCCTAAACGCATGATAAAAGAAATCTACAAAAAATATAATTATAATTTGCATGCAATTGAAATTACAATTTCAATTGCATGTAAATTATAATTATAATATGTGTCAAATTATAATATTTGACATAATTTCTGATGATGAATGAGGGAGGGATAAGAGCAGCTGCCGCTGACCCTGCAGGTTACCATGGCAACGTTTTAGAGACTTTGGACCAATTGGAAAGGGATACTTCATTGAATATTAAACTGTTTTTGAAGAGGGGACATAACAAAAGCGATACATTTCCTATACATTGATTCAAAAGGGTGCAGCAAACATCCAAATAAAAAAAAAAAGCCACAGTGTGATTACATGTGCTTTTTAAAACAAGAGATTTATCATTTATTAAGATAAACTCTGACAATATTGTTTGGTAAAATTTGCTAGATAACCAACATCTTTATTCAAATAGTATTGCAGGATTAACAAACATTACACATTACAGATGGACCATTATTAATTATACCACAACATTTTTGAAATGGCATTGTCATTATTGATAAGTCAACACTTAGGCTAACATCTTTGATTGGCTAACAAACGTTGTTGTTGTTTAGCCAACACTTTTGCTCATTCAGCATCGTTTTTGAGTAATATTTGTGTTGTGTTGAATCAATTTAGCTCAAAAATAAAATTATTCCATGAAATCAAAAGTAAGCCTGATAGGCCAGAAGATATCCATCATTGTACATGTAGATCTGCCTGTTGACCGGGTTGTAGCTCAGACTAGCCACTCCTTTAGCAACTTTCTCCAGTGGCAGAGCCAGAGAGTTGTCCTCTTTACCAGTAGCTGTGTCGAAGGCGTAGAATACTTCCTCTCTGTAATCGTTCACATAACGAGTGGCGTACATCACACCACACACCATGAAAGCGTTGCTTACCGCCTTCTTGAAAAGCCTCGTCTCCCAGATCTGTGTCACGTTGAGAACCTGAGCTTCGCCATCCCAAACTAACCTGCTCACTACCAGATTACCGTGGTTGCCGAGAGTGGTGTAGATCACCCACAGCCCGGTTTCATCGGCCTCCACATCCACGTCGCTATGCGAGCGGCAGTCATAGTAACAATATGGAAACTTGTTTTTGATCCCAACACCAGTACCTGGAATGGTTGCCCGCTTGACAGAGTTGGTCTTCAGGTCGTAGCGGCAGACGTCGGTAGAGCCGAAGCAGTGATAGTACAGAGCTTCACCGTACAGGACACCGCTTGGACCCTCGACGGCATCAGCATGAGTGTAGGATGGGGCAAGGGTGTAGTCCTTATGGTTGACAGATGCCATGAAGTCTTCGTAGGTTTGGTAAACACGGAGGGTGTTACCATAGATGTGGCTGCTGAGCAGAGTTTGAACCCAGTAGCTGTCCTTCTCTCCCTCTGTGTCCATCTGCGCTTGTCTGCCCCATGATCCAGAGATGTAGTTCTTACCATAGGGACTGATTTTGGTTGTAACAGGTTCACTGATATTGGTAATAAGACCCTTCATGCAGTACCTGTGCTGGCCTGAAACGAGGAAAAAGTGTCTTTAGTACAGATTACGCTTTCAATATTTCATTAGGTGTTTCATATAGGAGTGGTATGAAACACTGGGTAAGTGTTTGGCATCAACACTTAATGACTTCATTCAAAAAAATGAAGTGAGGTAGGCCAAAATTAAAAATGGTGGATGGTGTACCTACTGTTTACACTGAACATGTGTCATAATTGATTAATACAACACCTTACCTTTAAAGTCTTTGGGAATTGTCTTGCAGGACTCCACGCTGTTCTTCAGGTAGCGGAAATTTTCTTTCACGGTCTTTAGATTAATAGTGTCTGAGATGTGCATCTTTTCTACATCTTTCCGCAGTTTACCCACCTGGCAAACAAACATAAACACACACCCTCTCAGAACAGTAAACATTTATGAGAATCCTTTTTTTTTTCTGCACTTTGTTGTACCTCTGTGGAAAGTTTCTGTGTCTGCGTGTTGTTCAGCTGGGTGTGGACTACACTGAGGTCGATCTCTAGCTGGCTGAGTTCTTGACCCAGCAGGCGCAGCGACAGCGCGGTGTACAGGCCCTGGTGGCGAAGGTACTGAAAGGGCTGGAGTCGGGCTGTCACATTTTCAACTTGAGCCTGAATCTGAGGAAGACGAGTGGTGGAGAGCAACACCTGAGGAGAAACAGAAATAGAAACTCAATGGCTTTTATATATATAGACAAGATTTTATTCATAGATGTTAACATCAGAGACTGATAATTTTGTGTGAAGCTACATATGTTCAACTGAAAAATAATCACCCATTTCCTTAAAAATAATCCAAGTGATTTAAATAGTCAAAGAGGATTTTCATATTTAAACTTTATTTAGCTACATTATGCCTACATGGGGGGCGGAGAGAAGGGAGAATAAAACCCCGAACAGAAAGAGTCTGATGTAAAGGACTAACAAAAATGCAGAGGTTTGGCATTATTGGAGGGTTGTGGGCTAATTGGGCACAGAAATAAATGTTACATTCAATATTTTTTTATTTATATTCAGTTTATTCTATGTCAGTCTGTCATCATGAACATGTCCCTAATATTTGCACTTTTTACTGCTTATTGAAGAAGTAAAAATACAAAGTAAGAGCAGTTAAATGTTTTCAATCTATCAACCTCATGTCATATAACTTTCTCAGTTAATAATCCTTTAATGCTTGATGTATAAACCATAAAAGTGTCATTATTAATTGACATGTATTTAAGCACTAAACATGACGTCTTTTCATGAAATCCAAATAATTTAATGTAAAATATCAGTTTTCCAGCAGTTTTACTTCGTACCTGTTCCTGCAGACTGCTCAGAGATCCCTCACAGGTTTTAACCTGCAGCAGCACACCTTCGTACTTTAGCACCGGGAAGGACCACATGGTGGAGTTCACCTCACAGTGGCAGGAGCCATCTTTACTCCGGCCGATCACACGTTGGGCATCTCCACCTTTCTGGAGTTACACACACAAAAAAACAGTGCAGTAAACAGAACACTGGTAAAAAGCTGCATTAACAAAAAGAAACATTAAGAATAGATTTAAAACTCACTAGGGATGTTAACAGAAGAAGGAGAAATGCCAGCATCTTCACAGCAGGAGACCTTAATGCCAAATATCTCCCCTTTTCTCTCCCTTCGCTGAAATACTACGACCAAACCCTCTGATGAGTCACAAATCTGTCACCACAGAAAGCTTTCACATCCACATGAAACCCCACAAAGGATGGGAAACTATAAAGTTTCACAACAAATATGGTTGATTCAGGAGTCGCCCATTCCCCTTTTGTTATGCAAGAGCTTTTGTTTTTTTCATGTTTTTGGAACACACCGTTTCACCCTGAAAAACAAAATCACTTCCTCCCTCTCAACTCAGCAACATGTCATTGAGCCAGCATCACTGAGCTGAATAGAATGATGACGTCCATCCATTTGTGCAGCTTATTACATTTTTATATCATTTCAAACAAGCACATTTTAAACAAATCTCTTATACCGGCAGTCTCAAACTGATATAGGAGACCTAAAGGTGCTGCAACTTTTAGATTTGTTCCTTGACTTAAGTGTCTCGTTAGCATGCAGTTACAGCAAGCTGCTAATGAGCTAATATTGGAGTCAGGGGTGCTGAAGCAGACAGATCTAAAAGTTGACAAGTTTGAACAAAACGCATTTTATTTGTACTGCAGTATTAGATACGTTTTTCTAAATTAAGTGTTATAATCCATTGGTTGGTCAAAGGTGATATTGTTCTTCTATGCAGATGACAAAATCGTCTTTCCCAGCGTTTCATAATCAACAGAATGATTAAAACTAGATACAACATAATGCCATTTGTCAATTATTTACCCGAAAACTGCCATCTTTTACAGATTGTTTAAAAATTATATACAAGTAATGATAACACCAACAATGAAAAATATAATGGACATAGTTTGACTCCAAGAGCAAATAGTTTAACATTGATTGTGTCCTTTTCTACAAACTGCCAACAACAAACAACTTAAAACAGTAACAACATTAGGCTTTCTTTTATCATGTAAGACTTACTTATTATTACTACGGCATCCTTTCTGAACCCCTAAAAGTAAGATTATGTGCTAATGTGTTTACAATAATTGCAAGTGAAAACAAATGTGTGAACTGGTATTATTTTAGAGCAGAGAGAGAAAACAGAACCACCCTTGCAAACGAGGAAGCTCTTCTGTGTAAACTGTGAAATTTTTCAAATCACAACTTCACTTTAAATTTGAAAATGTTTAAAAATTGTGTATGCCATCAAACAATGCACTGCATAAACCCATGTCTTTACTTATTTCAATTTAAGAGGCACTGGGGATATAAATGTTCCCCAGAAAAGGAAATTGTAGCTAGTTTTACAACAGCTGTGGTTGACTCAGGAGTCACTCATTTCCTGTTTCTCTCATGCGAAAGGTATTATTTCCATCACACTAATACATGTGGTAGTTTTACTTCACAAAAATACAAAATAATCACTTCTTTCATCACTGAGGGACAGCTGGCCCCAACAACAAATGTCTTTTCTATGAATAACATTTTTTGATGCAGATGTTGTGCAATTAGATGAGCTTTTAAATTTTGATTCTTTCTGCTGTTTCACATTAATTTAAGACCCAATAATTTTTTGCATCACATCTTGATTTTATTCTGGAGTTACACTTTGAGAGTTTTAGCTTTCATAAATTGATGTGATGTGAAAAACCTGAATTTAAATGACTGCAAAACCGTGACAGATTTCACATGCATATGAAACTGCAAAACAGCTAAAACTATGGAGTTTCACAACAAATATTGTCACCTAAGGACTCTCCCATTTCCCTTTTTTTCCATGAATGTTATTGTTTGACTTTCTATAACATTTCAGCTCTAAAGTTGCCCCGTAAAAGAACATATAATATCAATAACTAAAATTGTTAAATATCCATCTACAAATGACTTGCAATATCTTCCACTTATGAGGTACTTTGTGTCAGGGTTAAACACAAAAATACAACTGAAGATAAGTAACAATGACTGTTTGGTTGTAGCGTGGACATTTATTTATTGAAAACAGTTCAATGAGTCATTCTGTATATTGGTCAACATACTGAAGGCGATTAGCAACTTTATTGTTTATTGTACCAACTTGAAAGGTGCTACGGGAAACAAAAAGTAGAGAAATAATAATACATTTAAAAAAAAAAAAGGAAGACAAATGTTCTAATCTCAAGCAAAGTAAAATAAAATGTAACTTCAGATAATTTTGCATCGTTGTGCATTTTCTAAGTGGACTTTGAGCAATAAGAGTTTTTCCCAGGCATACAAGTTTTTCCACACTAACTGATTAGGCAATGTATTACCAGAACAACTTGAACAACAAAAAGAACAACTCTTCTTTTTGCAAAATCTATCCACCCAGAACAAATGACCTTGCATATTGTACCCATCTCTGTTGTGCGTTTCATCAACAGGTCAAACAAAGAAATCCCACATTGCCACAATCGCATCTGCAAAGAGGAAGTGAAACCCTGCAAAGCATGCAAATCCACCGACTCACATGCAGTCGGTGTGGGAGTGTTCATGAAATAGTAGCTGGTGCTGCAGCGAGGCTGGTTTCACAGACTGTTTGATTTGCTCTCTGATGCATCATGAAGCTGCTCGTCGTCCTTCCATTGTGGGCCCTGTTCGCTGTCACCCAGCAGGTAAGCAGGTTATTAATGGTATTTATTTCTAGGTATCAATTACTTGCTCATCTCTCTCTCTGTTTGTAATGTGTCGTTATTTCAGAAAGCGCTGTCAGATGACTGTCAGTGTGAGCTGATAAGTTCGGAGAAACAGTTTCCCTACGACAAGCTGAAAGCAGCACAGGATGCCGCCTTAGGCTGCATAAACACCATCACTCCGCAAAAGGTAGGCCAGTCTCCTCGTTTTCAAATGGACTTGAACTTGCTGCGTGTCTACATCCATGCACTGCTTGATTGCTTACTGCTCTGACAGAGCGCCGCCTTGGACAGCCTGCTGCTGGGCCTGAGTCGACGCCTGCCCCAGCTGGAGCAGGACGTGGCGATGCTGGAAAAGGAGGATGATGGAGAGCTGTTTGGAGTTCTGAGTCTGCACATCATCGAGAACGAGCTCGCAGAGATCCAGCAGATGATTGATAAGCTCAACAGAACCAACGCAGAAAGCGACCGCCTCAGTGAAAACGTAGCTCAGCAGGTAAATTCATAACCCTTCAGTACTTTTAGTGCTTTGTCTTTAAATGACAAGTCTCTCATCAGTGTCGCCACATTTGGACAGATTTAAATACATTTACAGAACATTATTGAGTCCAAATCATTAATAATTAACATTCATTGGGTTTTTTTTCTTCTTTTTTTTAGCTGGAGAATGTAAAGGAAGAGATGGAGGAGCTGGAAAAATTTGACACCATGCAGGTGGTGAAGAGACAACAAGCCAACCAGCGACTGAAGAGAGACCTGGACCAGTGCAGAAACAATGGAGTTTTCCCCACTATCCAACCCACTCAGCCAATTGGTGGTAAGTCCTAAAATTCTGAATGGAACAGCCCATCACATAAGCTCAACAGAACCACAGAAAATGGTCGTTTGAATCATAAACAGGGTCGTTTAAATGAAGTTTCCTGCTGATGGAAAATTGGGAATTGTTGAAACTGTGAAAATACAACTATCCCTAGATGTGCTTGATATCTTCCTGGATGTTTTGATTTCACATTCTCCTAGGCGCCTGTCCTCATGGTCGTCTCGTCAACATCACCGGACCAAGGGTCCACACAGCTGGAGAGTATCCCGGTTCGTACAAGTACGGAGCCTGGGGTCGGGATCCCAAACCAGAGCCGGGGAAGGAGAGCTGGCACTGGAGGGTGATGTTGACGTCCAGCAACAGATACGCCCATTACGTCCGTCTCTACTCCAGCCTGAGCTCTCTCATTGTTGGGATCAGTGTTCCAGGTGAGAGCCTGAGCCCCCACAGGCTTGATTACAACTGTGTTTCTAAAAATAAAAACTAAAAATCAATTTGTCTTTGATTATCTCCAGAAGAGAACTGATTGCTTGAATATTTCATGTGTAGGTTGACCGATTACAGAAAATGTCACTTAGGAGGTAATTTTTTTTAATCACCTTTTGTGATGTGAATTCAAACCGAATGCTTTACGTCTTCTTTGTCCTCAGGAAATGTTCAGATCCATCCGTCTAACCCGACCACCAACACCATCCAGGGCCCGAATGTGGTTCTGTATGCAGGGGCCTTGTACTACAACTGCTACAACAAAGACGCAGTTTGTCGATTCAACCTCACCTCCAAAGGTGTGACCACCTTGGATTTACCCAAAGGAACCAGGTCGGTGCTTAACTCTTATTGAAGTTGTGAACGTAAGAATAAAAGTCAGAAAATTACAGCATACTCTGAACAATGCTAGGAGCGTCTAATGAAACTCATGGCGACTGTGAAAATCTGTCAATATCAATGTTGACAGAGAAAAATTGAAGAAAAATCACGTGTCCATCTGGCACAAGAAACTGTCGCAGACATACATAAAATCATCTCTGTTTGGATGGGACCTGAAAGGCACAGCAAGAATTTCAGTAGTTTTATGTAATATGCTACGTCAATGGGAGTGAGTGAAAGATGGTTATGGCTCAATATAACTAAATAACCTTCAGGAAAAAAATGCGGCACCTGATCAAACGCTGACCTTTAAGTTTTATGAGGCATACTCTGAAATATTTTTCATCGTGATTTATAAATGTTTTCAACTTGTTGTATTCCGTTATTGCAAAGGACAAAAGAACCGTCCAAAACTAAAACGCTGTTCTGTAATCACCTCTGCTTGTTTACCAGGTATAACTCAAAGGGCGATTTCTGCCACCTTGAAGAGTGCTACCCGTTCACGGACCTGGACCTGGCCACGGACGAGTCGGGCGTCTGGGTGGTCTACACCACCACCCAGGACCACGGGAACCTGGTTCTATCGAAGGTGGAGGAGGGTGAGCCGCCAAAGCTCAGCAGGACCTGGCGGACTTCAGTCTACAAGCGAAGCGTGACCAACACGTTCATGGCCTGTGGCGTCCTCTACGCAACACGTTTTGTCAACAAAAACACAGAGGAGATCTTTTATTCTCTTGACACGACGACAGGGAAGGAGAGTTTCAAAGTTGGCATTTTCATAAATAAGGTGTCTTCTGACATTCTGTTCTTAAACTACAGTCCAGTGGACCAGATGTTGCATATGCAGAATGATGCCCAAATGCTCTCTTACAAGGTTTTGTTTCAAATGTGATCAAAGCAGCAGTAATGCTGAATAAGTGCCAGAAAGCATTGCGCTAATCTGAAAATTCATCTTCTTTATGTCTTAAAAAACGTTTTCTTTTTAAAAGTGACCTTCCTTCTGCTTTCCAGTTTCATCGACTAATGTTATCTCCTTAATATCTGATTTAATTTAAATGAAAACAGAACATTCCTTGTCATGGCCTGTAATCTCAGCCATCAATTATCCAGGAGGGTAAATGACATTTAGTCAAAGTTATCACACTTTATTAGACTTGGAGCTAGATCTGGGATGCCGGGACCATTTCCTGTCCTCAAGATGATTTGTGTAGTCATTTGATGCAGGTTGACAACATGTCCAAATAATGTTCACTGCTGAAATCCTTCTAAAAAAAAAAAGGTGTGAATAAAAATCTACAGCAAACTTTTTGCATTTTTATTTTTTTGAAAACCATCTCCCATCTTCTTTAATCTTGAGGTTTGCCCAACTTTGTCCTGATCTATCACAGAAAATCCCAATTAAATCTAATAAAATATTTGGTAGAATCCCCCGAAGATGCACAAAGGATCAATACTGTAAATGGACCTGGGTTAGACGTTTCCTAGGTGGCGCTGTTGGGTGTGAGTGAGCTTCACAGCTGCTGGTAGCTGTAGTTTTTTCAAGCTTCATCTGAAAACAAATGAAGAAAAAAAAAAAGTGACAGACAACTTCTGAAATTCTGACACTTAGTCTTTATTTCTTGTTACTTGACCAGTACATGGACAGAGACAGCTAAGTTTGTATTTATATAGTATATATATTATATTTAAATTGTACATTACACATCTGAATGACAACGAAGCAGGTAAGAGTCTTTCTACTGTTGTGAATAGAAACAAGCTAACAGGGAAGACTCCCACAATATGAAACAAACAAGAAAAAAAGACCTTATTGCTTCATACAAATCAATAATAATGGCAGTAAGTAGAAGCATAAGAGTAGTAGTAACACGATTATCAAGATCATTATACCAAGATGAGGTTACACCCTACAGTTAACTATAAAAAAAAATGCAGGGGAGAGAAACAGAAATGTGTTTTCTCACGTTACAGTAGTGTTAGTGTTTGGTAATGGTAACCTGCTCTAGAAATAAAAAGTATCTACACGAGCGAGGAGGTCTAAACAAACCGATCCAGTGAGTAGCTGACAGGGAGCCGTGGACTTTTCTGTTTAAAGAAGAAGGCGGAGGACGGATCTGCTGTTTTCATGTTCAGGGTTAAATGTTGGGGGCACGGAGAAGAAGTGCAAACCGTGGTGAGATCGAGGTGTAGGATGACAATACCGTACAGCACTTCAAAAAAGGGACAAGATACATTCAGGAGCCCCCCAGGCAGTGTGGGTCGAAGTTGTGTGGGAGGAAACCAGAGTGTAAGAAGGCAGAAAATAGCTTTTAGTGAAGAGAAGAAACACTGAAAGATGACCGAACACGAACTCCGCTACATGCAGTCTCGACTGTTTGAAAAATTCACTCGCAGGGTGTTTTGATCAGATCTCGTAATCCGCTTTCAGCTTATGTAAAAATTTTTTTTTTAAATATATCGACAACAGTTAATCTCTCATGCGTCAACAGATTCACATTCTTTTCCTTTAACATTCATTCAACTATTTTTCCAGGGCAGCATCTCTCTCCGTTCTGCTTTAGCCACCACTCTCTGCGCGCTCCCTGTCGCCCCCTGGTGCTCCAGAACAGTTACTACAACACTCTGGAAAAGTGACTTCAGCTGATAGCCCTTTAGGGTGCGGCTGGACTTGCCTGTTAGAGCCGGGGCACCTTGTGATTTTTTTTATTATTTTTATTTAATTTTTTTTAGGGAAGGGGGATATTTTTATTTTTTATTTTTAAGATGGCTGGGGGTTGCCCTACATTCCGAGCTTGGAGCCCAAATGGCGCCAAAAAAGCCCCGTCTCTGGCAGGCTGCCTCAAGGGAACGCACACCTCAGTATTTGGAAGCTACGCCCCTTCCTAAAGGGGACGGAAATGCTTTGTTTCATTGAAAAAACAAAAACAGAAATCAGTCACAAGTGAAGTGAGGGTACGTGAATACTGGATGTTAATGCAGCTAAATAAAAACCCGGGGAGCACCATGTTTAGTCTCAGTAAAGATGGCCAGAGTTCACAGAGGACAGCACGTGCCTTAGTCACAAACTACTCTTGTTGCACGACTAAAAGCGCTAAGCTAGTGAGATCATGGCTAAACATCAAATCACTCACTGACCATGGGGCGATGAGTTTGTGTACATTTTGTGTTTTTCTTTGGCACAGACTCATCACAAAACCCAGCCCACACAGCTCTCCTTTCAGTAAATGGGCGAAAAATGTGCGCTTGTGTGTCGTAAGGTGGAAAGTGTGAGGGTGTAGCTTTGGTATATCCATGCAACAGAGCTGGGCGCTGTAGAGGAAATTCTCGGGTGCCTTGACTCTCCAAACCTGTTCTGGTTGGGCTTCTGGTCAGAGCGTGATTTTCACGTCGGAGCCTGCAAACAGCCGACTACTGCCAGAACCGCGTCGGTGCAGAAGAGCCTCAGATCCACGATGGGTGTCGCATCTACGACTCTAAACATCCATCTAATCAGCCTAACGAAAACGTTGCTATTTTCACGTACTACTCACACAGGAATGCCCTAAGATTTACATTCACATGCAAATATGTGTTTAACAATTCTAAGCTATCATTGTGTTGTGGATTGTCTTTAACGTGAAGTGACCTACACACACCTTAAAGCTGCACTCAGTAAATCTCACTGAACGTTTCAGCTAAAGCAGTCGTGTTCACCAGCCCGGCCTGACAATTGCAAGAAAGAAGGAGATTTCCCCAAATGATTTCACTAGAGTAGAGAAACAGGCTCTTCCTTATTTTCTTTCATTCTAACAATTATAAAACACAAAAGAGAAGAAATGTGGTCCAGTTTTTTGATAGAGGTAGTAGTTTTAAATCTAACAAACAAACAAAGAAAAAAAAACAACTACAAGATTATCCTACATCTATGCATTAAACTACTTGCTCCTAGTCTCTATGTGATTTTTATGAAACTGGTTACATAAAGAAAAAGTGCATCAAAGTAGGCCAATGTGCTTTGGCTGATGCATTTATAGAACAGAAATAATGTGAATTTTTAGTTTTGATGCTTTTATCAAAACAATCGGAAAGAAAACTTTTTTTTTAACAAATCATCGTCTACCAAGATAAATCTAATCTCTGGTTGACTGATTGATGCAACTTTCCTCTCAAAAAGACAGAAAAGTAGTTTGAAAGATCTAAAAACTATTCCTACAGTCATATAAGGAATATAAAAATATTCTACTTATTCTAAAGAACTAACAATATTATTTTAAACAGCAAAACTTTCTCAAATCTGAGGTATTTCATCCTGGGATGAACAAATAATACAGACTATGAAACATCATCATATCATCCTGTTTTGGTTCAGTATGACCACTAATCTAAAATAAAATATATAAACTTTTACAGATGAGTTTAACTCTAAACAAACAGCTTAAACACTAAAAACACTTTCCATGCATACAAATTTCATATAAGAAAATGTAGTTTCAACCGTCACCATAGTGCAGAGATAAACATGCAACACAGAACTGCCACCATCCTAGAAATGATTGTAATGTTTTTTACCTTTCCTGTAACTTAAAAAATGCGCATCCTTCAGAAACTGCGTGCCTCATTTGAAACCACGCTGCTCCAGATTGTCTTCTTGCATAAAAAAAAAATAAAAAAAAAATCACCCTTACTCCAAACGCTTCAGCTCCCTGCATCTGTTTAAACTGATGGGAGTTTAATTTCCGGGATCAGAGGAGAGAGAAGTTGCCTCCACTTTATTTTTAGTGGAAAAGTAAATCTACAGGGCCAGGCTGGGGAAGATGGCAGCATCCAATTGTCGTATCTTAAAAATGAACTCAGACCAAGTGCAGCTTTGCTTCAGTGCGCTCTGTTCTAACTAGGCTCTAAAATAACCTAACACATCATGTCTAACACATCATGCTACGGTAAGACCACGTGATGAAATCTGCCCGACTCTGGACGCACCTTTTTTTTTTTTTGTTCTCACCGGCCCTCTTATGGCAGGAGATCAGCTTCCTCATAAGCGCTGCAGAGAGAGATGCTGCCAGTTTCTCACAAACAACATGAACTACTTTCCAAAATCCACATGCATTTATCCGTTTTCATTTATTTACCTTTGTGGCACCCCCAAAAAGTTCTGCTTTCCTTCTCATTTTTTTTTAATTTTTTTTTTTACCTTCGAAACAAACAGGAGCTTTTAAATTACATATCGGTGTGTGGGTAACCAGTTGTTTGTGTAGGTGCGTGAGTGTGTGTGTCTTTTCTCGGGGGGAGAGGAAGGGGATTAGAGGGGTGCAGGCAAATTAAATGAGGAACACTTAGCAAACACAAGAATGACACTTCAAGAGCAAAACCAGCAGTTTAAATCTTTAAGTGTGGGGTGAAAGGGGTTTGGGGTGGATCGTCAAAGGTCTGCCGGATGTGTTAGAGGCAGTACAGATGGTATTTTACAGTGACAAGGGGAAGAAGATGGCAGACAAAGATGAAGACAGCGAGAGAGAGAAAGCCGCCAGCTGACACTCATCATCAAGCCTTATTTTTGATCCTCTTCTCCCCTCTCCACCCGCCACTACCCCTCTTCCTCCCTTTTCTCTGTGGCTCCTCAGCAGGACACCTCCATGGTCTGGGAGACCGCGCCGACACCCTCGCCGCTGTCGGAGTTGGTGCAGGCGCGGGAGCGGGACCCCTCCACGGAGCCGGCGCTGGTCAGGGAGGCTGTCCTGGAGCGGGCCAGGCGGGTCATGCTGGCAGAGGGCACTGAGAAGAGGAAGAGGAGAAGAAGAGGCAGTTAAATTTTTGGAAAGAGTCCCTCCCCAGACCCCTCCCCCAAAAAAAAACAAAAAACAAAAACAACGTAATGAGGTAATGTCAGGGAGATGTAGGGAGGACATGCTAATGCGAATAACTGAAGATTATTCCTCTTTTTCAGCTGACTGGCTTGTAAAGCAGCCATTAAAGAAAATTGGGCTGTAAAAAAAGCTGCTAATGTGTCGGCAGAGAGACACATCGTTGGCACCATGCATATTATTCTCAGGTTACGACACACAAACATCATTGGGAATAATCAGAAGAGCTATATTTTAAATAAATGTATTCAGTTCATCTATTTTATTAAGTAAATCCAATGGCCACGTCACTTTCTGAAATGATTTGTTTCATCTGTACGAAAAGGTCAGTACAGATGACCTTTACTGTACTGTAATGCTAAAGGTCATCTTTAGCATTACTGTAAGGATAACTGATTGATTGATTTGTCAATTTGCGATTTGTTAATAGTCAAAGTGTTGCACCACACATCTTAACCAGTATTTGGACAAATCTTGCTAAAGACGTAAATAAAAATTGTCCCACTGTTTCGGTTTCCACCACCTGCAAATGATAAAAATCCATGCTGTGTGAAATCAGGCCGTTACGAAGCCCTGATCTCCCAAAGACCGAGTTTCAGCCGAGCTGAAATGGTGTAAGAAAGCAAGACAGACTACAATGCTGACTCAGTTACACCTGTTTTCTCAGGAGGAAAGGGTAAAAAGCAGCTTGTGAAAAAAACACCCAAAAGATTTGACCAAAGTCATGTTGCTTGGAGGCAGTTGCGCCACATTTTAGGGAACGATATGTAAACTACCGAATTTGAAGAAAGTTAAAATCTCCATGAATTCTCTCTCGTCCTCCCGGCATTTACACACAGGACATCATCTTGGTATTTTTTTCCAGATAGAGGGAAAAATGTAGTCCAATTTCTTGTGAAATTATTGAAAAGAAGGCTACGTATCTTTTCATACAGTGTATGAAAACATCTGGTTTTCAGCAGATATGCAAAAATATCCACCTGGAGGTCTCGACTCCCAGTGGCACCCATTTTTGCATATGCTTAAATTTTCATTCGAAAACATCCATTTGTTTGTTGTGACTTTAATTTGAATGCTTTTGCTCAAAGCTAAGCATAACTCCATGCAAAGAGCATAATCGGGGATGCGATGGAGTAGGAAATGGGGGAACGGGGAGTGAGGACAGTGTATTTTTCCACTGAAGGAAAAATTTGGTCTGATTAAAAAAAGAAAAATAAAAAAAGTGAAACAGATAATCACAGCCCAAAAAATATTATAATATTCATAACCCAAGAGATGAACCAAAAACAAAATGGAAATAAATTTGAAAATGCCATTGAAGAGGGCAGCAAGTAAGAGGTCAGAGCTGAATGGGAAGGAGGAAGTACCTGGCCCTCCACTTAACCTCCGATCCTTCACATTAGCGACTGAAAGAACGGGGCAAGGAAGACAGAGGGCAAGATTAACAATTCATCTCCCTCTGCATCAAAACATTTTCTTCATATGCACACTAGAAATATTTCTTCATTGCTTTTGCTAATCTTGGTACAAGTTCAGGATACTCACTGTAGCCCATTCCCTGCAGGAAATACTTGAAGGCTTCAGTCAGCTTCCCTGGCTGGAAGAAAGTTCACACTGTAAATGCTGCCGTCATTGTTTGCCTGGATGTTTGTTTTTGTTTGGCAGGAAGTCTTGTGTTTGTGATGTTACCTGCGTGAGCTGTGGCAGTCCACCAGAGTCAGCCATCTGCCATGAGAAGAAATCAAACATCAGCGCTAAGATTTAAACATTTCAGACGTTGTTTGCATCAGATTAGCAACGGCAGCATGCATCAGTACCCACAGGGAGTATTTTAGACCACATTTTGTTTTTTATTCTTTTTGCAGTTAAAATGTGCCTTTACGCAGATGACAAAGTACTTTATTAATTTGGCTCGACTTAAAGCCGAACGGTTGATAAACTTCGTTCTGCCTTAAGATTTTGTCCTTTATGTTAATAAAACCGAATTAAGTACGATAAAGATGAAGTTACCTTTAGGAAGGTGGTGTTGGTTGGATCCAGCTTGGAGTTGCACTCAACCTTGAAGACAAAATTAGATAAAATATTGCATTGTTTGGTCATACATCAGTTTTACTTAGTGTTAGCATTTTTATAGCAGCTCCAGTAGAGGAGATTTTTTTTTTAAATATTCAGCCAGATTGACTGGGTTTTATTTTTCTTGCATTTTATTTCTCATTTTCATTACGTACAACTCTAAAATCCATAAACCTTGCTCAGAATTAGCAACACACGTTCCAGTGGACTGCGTGTCTGTAACCCAGATGGTGCAGCGTGCTGCTGCAGAGATGAGTCAGTCTGGCTGGCAGAGGCTCGGCTGAACTGTTCACACACATAAACTAGACAGATGTGCACTAATTCACATAATGCAACACTGCCCAGACACAAACGCACAAAGTGAACATCACACACATGGCAGCTCTTTTCACTCTGCTGCATTTAATCTCGGATGCTAATTGATAAAAAAATGCAGGTCAGGCCACAGGACAGGAATAGAAAACGGGTGAAAATGTCAAACATAGAAAAATTATTCATTCATATCTCAATGTAAGTAGACCACTTCAGCAGCTCCTGCATCGTCAACGAGAAAACGTTGAATATTAAACTCAAACCGCATCTGTTAGAGCCAACAAAGCAACTTCTGTTTACATCCCTTCTCCTCCGCATCTTCATCTCCGTTTGACTTTCCTTTCTGTGGGATGTTTCATAATAACATCCCTCCCTGCTGCATCTCCGTCGGAAAGAGGAGAATCTGGGCACGCTGCAGATTAACTGGTGCAGAAGGGCATGCATATCTGGGCCACTTCAAACAAGGGAACCCCAGAGACACAGCCAAGCCATCTGTCCCTTTGAGAATACACACACCCACACACACACACACACACACACACACACACACGCATGCATATCTGCACACGTATAGTATCGCAGGCATGCATCATCCTCATAAAGACACACAGATGGACAGCATTCCTGCAGGGGCAGCGGGGTTGTGGAGTAAGAGGGCCGGGTTTCTGCTGGCTGACCTGTTTCTGTTTACCTGAATGAGAACAAACAGTAGCTGACTGAATTAACGAGCCAAGAACAAAACACTGAACGGAGAACAAAACACTGAACGGAGAACAAAACACTGAACGGAGAACAAAACACTGAACGGAGAACAAAACACTGAACGGAGCAGGGAGGGGAGGGCGGTCCGCTGCCTGGAGCTCCAGTTAGATTATTGCTTATTTACTCTGACTCACATTGACAGGCTCTGCTAAATGAGGAAGGCTGCTGACAGAAGAACTGATTTTTTACAAAACACTGATCTCATGTATTAGACTTTTGAAACGTCTAGCTCGGGGGTGTCCAAAGTGTGGCCTGTGGGCCGTTCTCGGCCCTCAGGGGGATTCTGTGGGGTCAGCAGCAAAACGGTGTCATTTTGACCATGACTGAGGCGATTCATTCAACTGGACACTTCATGCAAATCTTCAGGGAATTCTTTTTATTTATTTCATTTTTATAAAGAAGAAAATGAGATATGGAGTACAATACAAGTTTTTGATATCTGATGATATGTGTGACGACATTTGCAAACGTTTGGGTAACCATTCAGAAAATCCGGCTAAATTGTCACCAACAGCAGTTCAGCTGACATCTTGTCAGCGCTGAACTAAAGGGCTGTTTCACAGTTTTTTGATTTGCATTTCATTGCCTTCAGTTCAAATATTAAATTAGGCTATCTTGCTTTCTAATTTAGTCTAAAGTGCTACTCTGAACACAGTTTAGGACTGAATCGTTTTATGAAAGATTTCTTAATGCACAACATATGGACAAGTCAAACCTTCACGGATGAAACTGTTCAGAAAACAGTTTGTTTGAAAAGAATAGATTTTCGTTTTTGTCAAATATTTTAGTACATTTTTGTCTAGTCACATTTTCTTTTGCCCCAGATTGTATAAAGTCTCATCTTGTTACTATTAGCTGGCTGTGTTGTTCTACCTAAACGTGGATTATGATGTCGGACTCACCACTCCCTCTTCGGCAGGAGCGTTGTCTCCCACAACCAGCATCACTGGACACCTGCAGAAAACCATTTAGGATGTTCCTTCAAATTCTCTTGGTTTTACTGAACACTTTACTCTCAAAGACTTTGCAACGTTTTTGAACAAAGAAACAAAACTCCTCTTTTCCTATATTCATGGAAAGTCATGTTATAATCAATGCAAAACAACTATAACTATGAATTTTTACCATGTAAAACCAACAGTGGTCCTTTGTAGTCAGGCATGGTCAAAATCATAAAGCATGTATGAAGGTGTACAGTAAAAATAAGTTCCTGAAAACTCACTTCAAGGTCTTGGCATTAATCGTTGTCCCACCACGGTTCATCTCCAGGTCCCTCCGACTGAAGCAAACAAACAAAAGAGGAAAACCGTGCGAGTTTGAGCCTCTCTGTCACGTAAAAGGTTTTGCCTTTCAGACTGGAACAAGATTGCTGGTTTGCTCGTTCACCTGTTGTACATGTTCCAGAAAAGCTGGAGGTTTTGGTGGTTGATGGAGTTGGTTATCTGTTGTCGGTAACTCTGAACCAGTTCTGTGTTGTTCACCATTTCGTCCTGCGCACACACCAAGCACGGATGGATCCAAACGATTTATTTACTGTATTCTGTTTGTTTTTGTAACTCGATTATTATGTTTCCGATTCTAAAACAAGAAAACGTAAGAGAAATAGAAAAAAGAAAAAAAAGTCTGATCTTACCTGGCTGAAAAGATGTGGCAGCACAGTGTCTGGGATGGTGCTGGTCAGACCCGACAGCTAAAGGTGCAACAACGACACACGTTTACCGACAGCTGCTTAACACAAAAACCCCACCTGACTTTACAAAGACCTGAATTAGAAGTAGGATCAAAAAGAGGCACCTTGGAGGCAGCCCAGTCAATCCATCCTTTGCCGTTCGGGTCGATGTTGAGGAGAACCAAACCCTCCACCATGTCAGGGAACAACAGCTGAGCAAAGAAGCACAACAGCTACTTTAATGGAAAGAAAGCCACTTATTAACTAGTGCAGCTCCTTACATTTACATCATTTTAGGTATAAATGTGAAGTAACAGTCCATGTTGTTTTAATTATGGTATTTTTCAGGAAAATCTGTGATTAAATTCATACCACAGCAATGTACTCTTTTCTGTTTTCCATTTATTTTGATAAATTATTACAAAATAACTGCAGTGGTTGCTGTAGCTACAAAAACTTAGGTCAAGTCAACCAAATAGGAAAAAAAAAAAAAATCTACATTTTTGGGTCCATTTTTACATGCAGCAAATGGTTAAAATGTGCCTAAAGCTGAGACATTATTAAACATTAACTGGAACCTAATGCAGTGGAAAACGGTAAACACTTAAAGATTGATAAAGAAGTTGATAATTGACAAAGAGGTGCAGGATATAGGATAAGAGTTTAACTCACAGCGAATTTGGCCAGAATATAAGCTCCAGCGCCGACTCCGATCCCAACGATGCTCTTGAATCTGATAATAAGAATAATAAGATCAGCAAAAAATTACAAGTAATCTACCCAGAATAATTGTTAGAAGCAAATATAAATCTCAGCTGAATCAAGTTTAAAAACAAAACCTTATAGGAGAAATGTAATCATTACCTTCTGGCTACATTTGTTTAATACTTTATAAATGTTGTAAAATGAAGCATAAAGCTCCAAATGGTTTTTCCCACAATCATTTGCAGTTACTTCCAACAGTGTTTGGTTTCTCAGACACTGATATAAACTGTAAATGTACAAGCAATTGAGTTTTAATGCAAATGAAACCAACCCAAAATGCTGCACAACAGTGGGCAGCATCCCAGCCAGCTGGTCCATGGTGGGATACTGGTACCTGTGGAGGAAAATGACACAGTTTGTCCTTTTAATTCAACTTATAGACAAATTATGTCCTTCAACAGATAATCAAACCTTTTTAATCCATAATTTATCAATGGCTTTACACTTTTTGTCAGACTTGTCAGAGTTTTTTCATTTTAGGATTCTGTAATCTTTACCCTTTTCTTGACTATATATAAATCCTTATTCCAGTATTAGTTGCACCGATAAAGTAATGTAAAAAACAAAAAACAAAAAAGAAAACAAAAGCAAAAAAGGAAATATGCTTAAAATTATAGTTTAGTAAAAATTACATTAAAAACAAATAAAGAATTGGTGTCTTTGGAAACTTAATCATGCTCAGCTTAATTACAGGCATAAGCCTTTGATAATTAAAGTGTTCAATGATGAACATGTTCTCCATTCAACAATGAAATTTGTCTTTTTAAAGCATGAAATGCTTCATACCCTTGTGGGAACTGCGTAGCTCCGACGTGTTGTCCTGGGGCGTCGACATGACAAATCACAAAGTGCTTGGTGATCTCCTGCATGTCCTCGTTATTGAAGAAGGGATTGAAGCACATTTTGTCTGGAGGAGGAAAAAAGCACAATGATGGAGGGACAGGAGCAGGGAAATGTAAGCTTACTGAATATGCATCACACTATGGCTAGCCCTGATTATTGCTAATGTGGCTAATTATTAACAGTTCTAAAATTGTTATTCAGGTTTATAAGAAGTGCAAAGTATTAGTCTAAAATAAAAAAAAATGCAAACATTTTCTTTGATTTCAAAATATATCTTGCAATTTTAAGGATCAACTTTCTCTATGATGAGCTGTAATGGTAACTTTACCTAGTTAAAGTTAACTATAATGCTTTCAAATTTCTCTAATAATTCTCTATATTTTAGTGTGACTGAAATATTCAATTGAAATATGCCTTAATAGTAAAACCATCGCTTTAATTGTATAAATTCACAATATTCAAACACATTTTAATGTTATACCTGATGACAATGTAGTCATAGCTAACTAAAGCTAAACTTTAATTTATCATATTTTCCCTAATCAAACAAGTTTGGGGGGATTGAAATGTGTCGAAATATTCAGCTTTAACTCAATATTTGTGAGATTGGGTTTCATTTTGCATAATGGCTTCTTGATTGAATAACTTTCTAATACAATCTGTGGAAGCAATAAACATGCAGTTACGGTTAGCCTGAGCCAAAACTAAATGGTACCTGGTCATATATTTAAATAACTTGTGTTTAGAAAGTGTTTAGAAAATATTTCAAGCCCAAACTAAGTATTAGTGCATTTAGTGCAAGCTAAACTGTCACGTTTTTCTCATTCCAGTGTCAAAACAATGAAAACAATGAAACTGTTGGTTTTATCACTTAATTAAAGTTTTAATCTAAACCGAACATGAGAAATATGTAAAACAAAACATAAAACAGAAGTGATTCTTGTTTTCATCTGCGGTATATATAAAAAAAAAAAAAGATATTTCCAAGAACTTTTTAACTTTCCAAAATGTCCGACTGCCTTACTTGATGTTTCTTGGTTGTTGACACTAATTTCGGTGCCTGCCACGCTCCATCCGTCTTAAAATTTAAAAATATTTTTAGTTTCTGATATTCAGAGAATCCAGCTTGTTGTGGCAGTGACTCACAAAGGATTAGTTTGAAACTTAGAGCCCTATTTCCTGAAGCGCGGTGGAAAAAACTCGGAACATTAAACTCTGGAATAGCTTAATCTATAGTGTCAGCGCTTCCTCTGCCCTCCTCCCACCGGTTCTGCGGTCGTCCTACTTTCAGCCCATGTGTGTCCGAGTCAGTGAAACCACACAGCAACAATGTTTCCTCCTCAGGGCTCTGACAGAGCGGCTTTAATTAAACGAACCAATTAACATGACAACTGGGTTAGAAGAGAAAAGTAGGGGAAGACAGGAAAAGAGGTAGATGCAACAGAATGTGGTCATTACATTAAGTGAGCATCACTGAGGTGAGAACTTGCCCATCAGCAACACGCTGAATCGTCGACGCACGCTCAGTGTGTCTGCACTCCCACCGACTCCATGACCTACTTTCTCTTTTTGGACTTTCTTTACCTCACCCCATGCAAAAGCTCGTATTCTCCTCCTGTCTTCATCCTGCGCTTCCTCTGCAGTCAGATTTAATACTTTAGCTCCATCATCTGCAACAATTCCTGCTGCCTGACCTCTTTTCTTAAACTGACCCTCTGCATGCTCACTTCTAATCCCTTTCTCTTCATTTCATTTTCCATGTAGCCCCCCCGCATCCCGTACACACACATACGCACACGCGATCCTTGTTTCATGTTCTCCCCTCTTCGGTGGTCCTCATCAGGCCTCTGGCAGATTTCCCCGCCATCTGCTTATTAAGCCTTATTTTGACGGAAGACTGAATTTCCACCTAATTTCAGCCGTGTTTCTCTGCATTTTGTGCATTTTCCTCTGTCCTTTGGTTAAATGACAAGCTGCAGATACTAAGAGTCATGTGGCTCTGCTGCAGGAAAATACATTAAGACATTTGTTATTAATTTTTAGTTTATAGGGTTGATAATTAGATTTTTTTCCCCCCTTAACTTCTGAATTTAGGCAGAACCAGGCGACAAAGCAGCAGGTCAGATAACAAAAACAAGCTGATATCTGCAGTCATGCCAGCATTGGATGGTGCACAAAGCCCCCCACCACCATCCTTATCCCACCTTCACTCATCGCGGCAGCGCCGCATTGCTGCTGGTTGGCCCCACCCACTTTTCTCTGCAGGATAGGGATGTTTTTCTGACCTACATTTCATCCATGCCTCTTTCATCACCTCTTTACTATTTTCGTCTTTGCATTTTTACACAACCTCCCCTCTGAGGCAGTTTCTGTCTCCGTATCGTTTCTCTAGGGTCTGATTTAATGAAATACCAATCAGCTAGTGTTGCATTCAGGCATGTAAGGCGTTCGTTCAGTGACCTTCAACTTTGACATAAATGTGGTGACAGATCAACACAGAGATTGAGGCGATCGTTGTGCAGCGAGCAAGTCATAATACCTGCTTCAGCTTTTTGAAATTGTACTTTTGTCCTCATTCAGGATAAATGAACATTTATTTTACTAGATGAACTCGATAACTGGGTTTGTCTTCATTTGCATAATTGACTTTGTCCATTTTTCACACTTACATCTGTGTGATTATCCTGATTATCTGCCGTTCTAAAGCCATTCTAAGCTGCATAAGTTAAACTAGGCTGTCCTAACTGGGTTAAAGTTGGATTTTAACATTTTTTAGAGGTTAAATAATTAGCTACTTATTCTAAGTCATCTCCATTACACTGGCTTGAAATAAGTAGAGTAACAAATTAAACCTTTCGACTGTCTTCAGTGATTATATTTTATTTTAAAAGAAGGCAGAACTGGTGATGTTTAAAACTAATTGAAACCTAAGTACTTGTCTGAAATGTATTTTACATGTGTATTTTTGCGTCCTTATTAATCTCAAGTAAAGCATTGTATATGGTCTTCTCTTTATTGTAGGCATCAATTTTTTGTATTAATATAAAAAATGTGTGCTTTTGTCATGAATCTACCTGGTTGTACATTTACGTATTTTAATGATATGTTTTAGACACAACTAGTCTTGAATCTTGTCATCTTCAGATGTAATGAAAAAGAGAAAAAGTTAAACATAATATTGTCGCCATCAGTATTTTGAGTTTGGCTTCAGTGAATGAGAATCAGTAATAAAAACTACTCCAAAAATATTGAAATACTCAGTTCATTAGGTTTGTTTACTACCTGGCATATTTACATCAGGATTTTAAAATGGTTAAATTGGTAAAAAGTCAAATTTTTTATTGGCTATTGAACAAAATCATCAGTACAAACAAAGACTGAACTTCATGTAAACATTCACTACAGCCTCAAGCTTTTATACCTCATTAGAAGCTTTGAAAAAGATACTTTGAAGCTGACTAAATGGGTTTCCAGCATCTTCTTTAGTGGCAAAAGTATTCTGACAACAGTCTGAATGCTGGCCTTGTGTTTTTTGTAGTTAGTATATAACATAACTGTAATGAATTTGCACACAATAGTCACCATACAAAAATCTCACTCATTGTGGCCAGTTCCTTTTTTCTTGCTCTTCTCGTTTCATCTTCCTCAAAGATGAAATTCTGATATATATATATTTATATATATATATATATATATATTTTTTTTTTTGCACTAATTTAAAAATGTCTTCCTTTATTTTCTTAGATATGACTTTAGCCTTACGGCGTGTTGCATATTAGACAGAAAAGTCGGGATGTCTAATTGAAACATGACAAAGAGCGCCAATTATCGCCTCTGAGACCTGCAGAAACATCAACCTCTGGTAACACTGTTTTTTCTTTCGAATACTCACGGTTCAATCCCACATCATGGTAGGTGAGGATTGCAGGCTTGTTGCCCTTGGGAGCGCCTCGGATCACCACATGCAGCATCCCGTAAGGGGTCTCCACATCATGTTCCTGTGACACATGCAGAGACACAAACTCATCCGGTGGCTCAACAAACACATGAATCCATCTGGACTAGACTACATTAACCTGACCTTCACTAAGCTTCACGTCTGCGCTACTAAAAACCCACTAAACTGTTTATTATTGGATCAAAATTGTTCCAAATAATTAAGAAAAAAAAAAGGATTGAAAGATAAACACAAATATGATGAAACATAATTTAAAAGGCATCATCAAAAGTGTTAATAAAATCTCAGTTTCATCTTTGATGGACTGGAAGTTACACCCCTTTAACCATGAAACTATAGTTTTCTTTCATATCTGATTTTTTCTAATCTAAAACAAAATGGTTTTCTGGACATTTCATACAGACCGTGCATGATTTAATACCCAAGAAGGCTTTGGACTCACTTTGACAACCAGTGGCTGAAAGTGATTTCCAATAATCTAATCTGGGTATGCCCTAAGTCAATGTAGTTACTTAGCATAGTAACACCAAGTCACTTGGCGTTGCTATGGTTCGATCAGAATCTGTTACAAGGATTAATTGGCCGAAACTGGGAAAAAAACCTAAATAAGCAGAAATGAGATGTGATACAACGGTTTTAGAAAATAATATGCAATTAAAATGTTTGTCAAATCTGAGCCTTTTTATTCTGAAAAAATAAGAAAATAAATAAACTGATCTGAACTGATATGTACTATTTCCAGTGAATATATGCTAAACGGACGATTTGGCAACACTTGACAAAAATGGACAAATAAAGGGACAAACGGACCCAGAGTTAACCAGAACAGAAATAAAAGCAAAGCTTTCACATATACGCACATTGTGAATTCACCTGCGGTGATATAAACGATTGATAGTTTATGGCAGAATGGATGGAAAAAGTCGTTTACATACTGTCAATTTTAGCTGTGAAAAATAAATCTGGGACTTTCTATTCCAAGATGGGCCACAAAAGAAATAAATCTGATGCAGATTCATACATTGAGGTAGAGGTTTTGAAATCAAGATAAAAAAAAAAAAAGATTAAAAAGATTATCTTTATTCAACGTTTATCTAATGTAATTATGCGTTGTAATGTTGTGCTTTCTTGTAGTTTGGATATATTTAACAAATGGAAGAAAAAAAATAAGCATTTTTCATCATTGACTCCTTGCAAGTATTTCATTATGTTAAAAATATTACATCACTCAAATGACAAATCATAAGCAGATATTGTCGCTAGACATGAACAGCAATTTAGAGCGTGAGTCACAGCCTCCATGTTCAAATAGAGATATGTGAATCCAAAACAGAGCGCTGCAGAAAGAGGCAGAAGTCGCATCATCAGCTGAGCCGTGAATCAAAACATCTCATGTTATGACCCACATTTTGTCTGCTGGTCACAGCCAGGCAAACGCAAAATGGAGGTATGAAGCAAATATAACACACACACACACACACACACACACA
>NW_006800036.1:536476-578763 GCF_000485575.1 Poecilia formosa
CAGCCTAAACCTTACCTTTACCCTTTTCCTAACCTGACCCCTGACCCAAAAACAGGGTTTCCCCTTGTGGGGACCAGGCTCCTGTCCCCACAAGGAGCAATTGGTCCCCACAACGTAGTATATGTCAGGAAAATCGTCCCCACAAGGTATTACAAACAAACGCACATGCACGCACACACACACACACGCGCGCACACACACGCGCACGCACGCACGCACGCACGCACGTACGCACACACACACAGAGCATTGATCACTGTAACTGGATTCATGCTTTAAGCTGCACTGAAACCCCTCTGATGATGCTGCTGCAGCCTCTCCTCTCTGGATCAAACAGACCCTAAAATATGCTCTGACATCACACCATTACCGTCCTCATCCCTGCATGTTTTTTTTTTGTTTTTTTTACCCAGACCTGAGTATAAACATCTGCTGCTGTCAATCTTCCAGTCTGGAGAAACACAAACATTCATGGCTATTTAAATCTATCCCTGCATAGCATGAAATAATAATAAACACACAGGCAGCAGTTAAGTGCCAGAATTTTCCATAATCCTCTCAAAAGCAGAGAGTCATGCAGGATAGTTATGAATTAATCCAGTCCGCTTATCTCGCTGTTAGTTCAGCTTTGAAATCAGTGTCATCCACAGTCAGCATTCTAATTTAAGGCAGTTACTGCATGAGGAGGTGTGTTTCCAGTCTGCTTCAGTGTGTGCATCAACACAGCAGAAAAGACAAAAATGACCTACAAACATCAAGTTTTTGCCAATAACAACATGCTGGCATGATTCCTCTGTAGGAAGAGTCGAAGGAGAAAGGAGGTGAGCAGTAAACGTTTTCTCGCCTTAAATTAGATTTTTAAAAATTCAAATATTCCTCCTCAGATTGGCTTCTGAGATTGAGCTTCAGGATGTCAACATGCAACTGCGTTTGTGCGCCGATATGTGTCAGTGGGACAAACTCAGAGGATGGAGCATCGCTTGGTGCTGATGCTGCAGGACAAAGCGGACCCCACACCAGCACACGTAATGCACGTTTTCACATCGAGCAGAAGCGACAACAGCCTAAATAAAATCTCCCATTGGTGTTATTCTGTTTGCACTCGTCACTCACCCCGTCCCAACACTCAGGCATGGTTGCAGCGTGTTAACTGACGGCTGCAGGGAAGGCAGACAAGCGGTCAGACCTCTCCTGTTTTACGGGACTAGGTCCTGGTGATGCGCTCGCTGGAGGATGGAGGGCTGGATGGAGAATGCCGCAGAGTCTTTGTCTGCTCTGCTCTGCAGCCAACAACGCGCTCTTATCCTGGGAGCAGCCGCCCCTCCTCTCTCTTTCCTCCCTCACACATCCCTCACCCTGCCTCACGTACTCCACGCGGCGGAGGCAGGAGAGCATGGGCAGCATGTTGGTGATAGGCTCAGAGAGCTGCAGCCCCTCGCTCTCTTATTGGCTCGACTATCATGTCAGTTATCAGAGGCTCTCTCATCAGCACCGCTGTGCCTGATTTGATGCGATGTTTACCCGTTTTCCCTCTATGACCTTGTTTTGCTCGTAACTTCTGACAAATAAATTAGGCCAATAGTTACACAGTTAATTACAGATTGCACTGGATTATGTCAGCAACGCAAATGCAGACATATGATGTGTATGGTTTTTTTTTGTTTTGTTTTGTTAACCCCTTTGTTAAAAGCAGCATGACTAACAATTGTTTATTACAGAATCAGTCATTATTTTGCACATCGTTTCACTCACGTTGGATCCAATAGGTTTACACACACAGCTACACACACACACACGCACACACGCACACGCACACACACACACACACACACACAATCTTTTTTATTAAACAAATGAGACCAGAATTCTGCCAAATCATTTCTAAACATTTTCTCTGAACAACAAATATATTTGGGGAAACAATATGTAAAATTTTATTGAATAATCTTTTTGCAGAAGCATGCACACTTTCGTGTATTAGGATTCGGTGGATTTAATGCAAAAAGAATTCTGAAAAAAAGTAAAACATGGCCACTCTAGTGGAGTTCAAATTGCAAATTTACCTGCCTTCCCGTCTCTAGCACTAGACTCCCATTCAACGAGATAAGTCAACGCTT
The DNA here is from genome assembly GCF_000485575.1 of Poecilia formosa. Classification (NCBI taxonomy): domain Eukaryota; kingdom Metazoa; phylum Chordata; class Actinopteri; order Cyprinodontiformes; family Poeciliidae; genus Poecilia; species Poecilia formosa. Next base: position 538,594 of record NW_006800036.1, read on the forward strand.
TAGGCACAGCATAGCGGCTCCTTTCTTTTCCATCTAATAAGCAGCCCAACAAAACCAGAAACTAAACCCCAACGAAATGGCATCAGCATCACCTCCACTAATTGAACCAGCAACGAGTGAAAATACTTTCAGAACATAACTAACAGCTGAGGAGTATTTGTGCAGGAAGTCAATGGGCACAGCAGCGCAAATCAACAGAAAAGACACAATGGGATATGTATATTCATCTGGTGGCTTCATGCATATAAAAAAGTAAATAAATGGGCATCTTCAACCTGCAAAACTCTGGCTCAAGGATAAAATCTGCAATGCTTTTATTCAATGCACAACATTTTTCACACATCTGTAGTGACAGCGTTGTGACCTTGACTCTCCCATCTCGTCATATGGGAGCTGCAACAACCCAGCGATGAAGCAGAGTCAGGCTCACAACGCTGTATGATGTTCACAGACACCAAACCCACATTTCTCTCCAGTTAAAGCAACATGCGCCACGGTGGAGAACCAGCAGCCTACGTGCAAATCAAGGTGGCAGCAATGGTGTGCCGACTGCAGAGCCTTCCTCTCTCCCTGCTCTGTGCTGACACTCATCAACAAGCCCTTTGTCCTTCCTCTACGACTTCCACTCGCCCTTTTCCCCCCTCGATCTTTCACGTTTTTTTAAACTCCGTCCGTCCCACTTTTTTTTTCCTGCTGACAGATCACTCAGGATCTTTCCCCTGCTGTCATTGTCTTTGTCCCCCTTTTTCACCCAGACAAGCAGGAGATTAACTCTCTGCTTGCTGACTCTGCATCTCCCCATCAGCTTCAAACATATAAACATCCACGCTCAGCATAGCTGATTCACTGGTGTTCACATCAAATTGCTTGATTATTCTTGGATTTTTTTTTTTGCCTTACTCTAAATGTTATTCTATAATAATTATAATGCATAAAAACATTTTGTTTGGTGATGCAATTCTCTGAAATCTCTTCTTTTCTGTTGTCGTGACCTCATGAACTGGGTGTTGACCGTGTTTAAAAGGTGAAAATGTATAAACAAATGACATTATATCGTAGCTGTGTAGGTTAAAAGATTAGAGCAGAAGGGAATAAAACAACGTCCGAAAAGTCGTCCTCACCTTTTCACTGAAACTGATTTCAGAGTGAACAATTTAGCAAGTCACTGTTTAAAAATAATCACACATCACGCTGAACCTTCCTGCTTCATTGTCACAGTACCTGAGATCTCAGGCGAGGTGGGGTGTGACGACAAGAGAGAGAGAGAAGTGTTTGTTGAGTTTCTTTCTGTCACACTTTGACTGCCACTTATCACATAAGGAACTGAAGTTATGATCAGCAAAACCAGTCAGGACTGATCCACGTGATTCTGAAATGGTGTATTAAAGTTCGGAAACTGCGCAACATTCACGTTTGGCCTCGAGCAACTTGGAGTCAAGGAGTTTGGACGGCTGAGAAACAGTCCAGTCCTTTGCCTCTGACGTGTCAAATTCAGGAGAGTCTGAGAACGCTGTAGCTCCGCGTCCTGCAGGATCCTGAAGCACCGGCTTCAGCTGCAGTCTCTACGCCTTCTGAATCATGTCCATACTGTTGAACTGGATGTGCTTCACAGTCTGCTTGGGTTACCTTTTTACCCTCCATAATTTCCTCCTCGCTAACGTAGTTGTTAGCTCAAAACTTGAAGTCGTCTGAAAAGCTCACTGCTGCAGTAAGCTTTCGTGGTAGGCTACTGACTGCTGATTACAACTCCACAAAACTCCACTTCAGGGGCTTAATATGACATGAAAACATATTTCAGGGTGACAACTGCTTTACAGGTAGCGCAGGAACGTCAGGACTCCTGGACTCAGCCATCTTGGGTTTGATTCGAGACCTTCGAACTTTGCTTCAAATATTCCTCCTCTAGTAATCTTTTTCTATTTCCTGCCTGATCATTGCAAATAAATTCCATTAGTGCCACAAAATATACATATAAAAAACGTTTTTACAAAAACTTCTTAAAAGCAAACATTGTTTATGTGCATGAGAGCAACAAAGTCTTGAATTCCCCATCCAGATGAATCACACACTCCATGCAACTCTGCATAAAATTAGTGTCTATTACTTTCAGGACAAGCAGCTATTATCTCAGGGATTGGAATAAAATATTCATTCCAGTTTATCAAAGCATGCAGCTCAAAGGGATGACCACAAAAAACAAACAAACAAAAACACCCCCCAAAAACCAAGAACCGCCACAGTGTGAGAAAACAGAAACAACAGTAATAATTGAAGAGTAGAGGAGTGAGCGGGTTCGTACCTTCCAGTCGCCTGGTGGCATCAGTTGTTCAGGGCATTCCTGGTCAGGGAGGCAAGCACATAAAACACATAAAAACTATTATGTCAAAATAAGAAAACATGGATGAACTTTACTGTCCTGCATACAAGGAACAGAACATCTACTGTCGTAGAGACGACAGAAGCGCTCCGCGGCTCCAAACAAGGCATAAGGCAGCGTATTTACCATCAGCTGCAGCGTTAGAAGCATAAAAAAAAGTCACAAACTTTAAAATAAAAGGTATTTCATGCCTTTGAGTTTCCAACGCCTCTCAACGTAATCAGCCTATTTGGGTGTTTCGGCCTTTTGTTTGTTTGTTTGTTTGTTTTTTTGTTAAAAATGAAACCAGCATCAATATAGTCTGACATTTTTTTAAAGAATCTACAAAGTATACTTTTGTAGATTCTTGTTTTGCAATATAATATCAATTAATTTAAAATATATTGGGGGAAATTAATGACTGCATGCATATTCCGTTCCTTTAAAGAGACTTTCCATATTGAACAGAAGTCCAGCTAAAAGATTTGTCACAAAGAGTGAAATGAAGATTACCAGAGAGCAGTCAGTGTAAGTCTTTGCTTTTTCCGTTATCCCAAAGCGTTTTGCCAACAACCAATCAAAAGCAGAATAATTCGGAGAGTGGAGTGGAAGATGAGGATATCCTAACAAAACAAACACTAGAATCTGAAGGTGTTAAATTTCACATTAAAACAAAGCCAAGTTTCTGGTTTTGTGTGCGCAAACTTAAGTGCACTAACAAAGTTGATTCTGATTCGCCTGATCAAATGTGGGATGTTTCTGAGGAAGAACGGAGAGAATCTCCCACATCCAGATTTTCAAATATGACTGAGATTTATTCAGCCACAGGTGGACCAGCGTACTGGCCTAAAGGGGTGTGAACATTTATGTGGTCTTTATTTTATTTTATTTATTTATTTATTTATTTTTGCAAATTCTTGTCCCAAAACCCAAATTATATTAATCACAGTTTCATTTTTTCAAAGCAATTAGAGGCTGAAGCATACAAGTGGGGCAAATACTTTTTCTATACAGTAAATTAATAAACAGGCTTGAAAAGTAAACATCAAAAATGAATTCAAGAGTATGAAAGTTTCTCAAAAAATGTTTTCTCTTCACTTTTTAAGCATTTTAACAACTATTCAATCATATAAATCAGTTCTGAATATTTTATATAATACAATTGTCAAATTTATGTCACACATTTCCTAATGTTCAATTTGACATCTTCTTATTTTTTCTTCCTTATTTATTTATTTATTTATTTATTTTTATTCTGATCTGTGGATTTTAAGGAATACTCAAAGAGCATTGTAAGATTGTTTTCCAAATAGATACCTTGCATAAATGTTTAACTTAAAGGATGTGTGGGAAATTGAGAAGAGCTTCAAATTAAATAATGGTGAAAGATGGTGTTTGAATACATGATGCTGTGCAGCAGCCAGATCCCTTCTCACGGCAAACCACCTCGAAAATGATCTGAATCAACAAACAATTAATGTCTTGCAAAAGTATTCATAACCGACAAACTTTTCCGCATTTGGTATAATTCAACCATAAATCATTTGTGCACTTTATTTGGACTTTTGTGATGCACCAACACAAGGTACCACATAGCTGTCAAGGAAGATGATACACTCAGTGAATTGTTTATAGGACACGAGTGAACAAAAAGCATCACAAAGTCCAGGAAAATAGGATATAAATCGAAAACCATGCGTCTGTCCAGCTTTCAGTTATACGCTATGCTTTGTGTTGATCCATCATATAAAATCCCAATAAAATACCCTGAATTTAGAAATGTGACATATGAAAAACTTGAAGGAGTAAGAGTACTTTTGCAAGTTTAACCAAACCAAGATCAAGACAAGAGACACCTTTTCTTGATTGGACAAAAGTCATTAATTTGTTGGTTTTGAAGTTGTAGATGTGGGTTTTAAGTTAATTATGTGTTATCTTTCAGGTGATTTGAACCTTAAGAGGAATCTGGTCTTTCATGTGTTGACATAAAACACAAATACGGCATGCTTAAGAACAACAGCTACTATCATATATCTATTTTTTTTTTTTTTTACAAACTTTTTGCACACCAAAACAGGTTCACTCATCAGAAACATTGTTAAAAAGCGTAGAGCAGAGCAGGAACATCTGTAAATCTTAATAAGACAAAAACAACCAAATTAAGGGCATGGATGTGTGGTTAGACAGTTTGTCAGAACAGATGGCTCGCCTCCTTCTTAAACATGCACACCTCTGAATTTGTAGGATTAGTTGGGGATGCTTCAGAAAGAAAACATGAAAAAAAAAAAACACACACACACACAAATATAAAACCATGACTGAAGTAAAAGAGGTGGATAATGGAAACAAGATGTGAAATTTTAGTAGCTGTGATGACTTGAAAGAAAATGACAGGAGAGCCACAGAGAGTTTAGAGGAGGGAAACACCTGAAGAAAGAGAAACAAGTTACAAAAAAAAACACAGGATCTGAAGCTGCCTCAAAAAAAGAAACTGCACCAATACGTTGCTTTGTTTGTACCACATTAACAGGATGTGTACGGAGCAGACTATCCAGACACTTATTTAATTAATTGAACTCATCCTTGAAGGAAAGGTGTAGTTTTGAGGCAACTTGGATCCCCACAGACTTATTTCATGCAGGTGGTTATATTTTTTGTTCAAACAGGGAAGACGTTAGTAATGGTAGTAAGGTGGTCGGACCAGCAGGTGGCACTCTTCTCTTCCTTTTAACACACCCGATGTGTAATGGCTCAGTTCAGGAAGATGTGAGACTAACCAAAGGGAATGAATTCGTAAAGGTGGCGGCTCCTTTAGCCTCGCAGACCTGAACAGAATGTTAAATAACTAAAGCTGCAATTTTGTGTGTCTGTGTCTTTCTTTCTGAGTTATTTTTGGGAATGCAGATTTTGGCCTAGATTTCAGGATTTGTTTTTCTAAGGATTTCTCTCAGCAATACTAAGTTTAAGACATCCGGTCCTGGAGGATCAAGGAACTGACTTGATTAAATCCACAGGGGATTAAAACCAATTGTACTGCCGTGTTTTGCTTTGCTGCTTAGGACGTTCTTTAACTGTGAGCTAAACCAAAGTAGTTGCACAAGACAATAAGGTCTTAGAAAAATAACTAGACATTAACTCCATATCAGATTTGCAAAACATTTTCCTAGTAAGGTTGTTACAACTGGGTCTGGACAAAATGTCTTCACGTTTAATTTTCAACTAAACTTTTACAAAGGTACTACTTAAATAAAAGAGCCAACAGCTTCTGTCACAATGTGATTTAGACTAATCAAATAAAGTTTTGTTTTCTCTGTTAAGATGGAAATGTTAGCATTTAGCTTGTTAGCTAGTGAGGACTACATACACAGAAAATAATGCCCTAATGTTTAATTTTCAGTTTAATTTTCACCATTTCAATAGTTGAATAAATCAATCTAATTTATTCAAATATAGCTTAACTGCAAACATTTACCAATTTCAGCTTGTTTCAAATGTTTCTCAGCATTTTAGCTTGTTAGCATTTAGCTAGTTTGCTTAGTAGAAATTAGTGCTTAACAAAATGTCTCAATGTTTCATTTTCAGCTCGTATTTTCATCAAAAAATATTGTTTATATCAATAACCAATTGTTTAAATCAGAATATGTGATTTCAGTGCATGTTGATAATATAAATGTTCTCATTTTTTCTGATGTTAGAAACCCTTCAGTCAGTTAACTTGAAGATACGCCATCTGCGACTTTAAGACTGAAAAATATAGAAATTCATTTCACCAAATATTTAAATTTGGGTATTCATGTATATGTTATTTATTGCCATTAATTTTAGAGGACTCAAATCTAACTAGGCTTGTCACCATTTAACTATTACTCTTAGTTTTGGAAAAAAAAGCGTCTTTCTTTTTTTAAAGTAAATTTTTAACCGTATAATAACTGTTGTGCGTTGATTTTGTGTCCTGCCTGTCAGATGTTTCTGGTTGTTCTGGTAGTTACCGGGAGGACCCCGCTGGTCCGACGGCGGGTCTGGCGGAGCCAGTGCCGTGCGAAGGCATGCCAGCGGTGAGTGGGGCGGCGGGGGGGAGGGGGTTCATTAGGGGGTGCAGGGCTTTCGGGGCACGGGAGTCCCACCGATGCCTCCTCTCCTTTATCCTGCTGTGTTGCAAAACAACAAGCACAACAAGGTGGTTACTGGGCAACAACTAAGTCAGGCAGATTGGCAACATACAGTCAACATAAAACATGATGTCTATAATTCACATTTTCTTTCTCTAATGCTTGTGCAGATCTCCCAAAATGCTCTTGGTGAGCTTCTTGTCCTTTAAATGTCCAAGGAAGAAACATCGTGTCCCATTTCATTATAGCTCTTCTGTTCCTGTGTCACCAGAAAGGTCAGGCTAAAGATTTGCAGGCCTCTTCTAATTAGAGTAGAGGAACAAGTGGTGGGTCTTGATCAAACTTGGAATCAAAAGCAACAATAAACCAGGAATCTGCTCCATTCATGCCTTGCTAAAATGTACTTTGCACCAATGATAGTTATGGAAACTTAAAAAAAAAAAAAAAAAACTTAATATTTCATCACAATTTTTACTCGTGAACTTTTTTTGACAGTTTCATTTGTCCTGCAATGTGAACAGGACCACAGCATCCCATTTGTTCTATCTGATCAAATATTTTTTCGTCAATCTCAATCCAAACATTGTTTTCTTTTCCCATGCCGACTGAATGAAGAACTTGTCGGACATTAATGGTTGTGGGTTTTACCACCATCTTGTGCAACCAGCAATCACTCACTGCTTTTAAAGGTCACCTGTCCTGCAGGGCTGCAGACTTTAAATAAGCAGTGAGAGGCATCAGAGTGTGTGCTTGAGCAAAAGGGGTCATTCATAGAATAAAACAGCGGCTAGTCAAGTCATGCAACATGTAACCGGATCAATGAGGCAGCAATCAATGGCATTCAATATTTACCAACAGAGAGTTATAATGAGCAGGCCTAATGACCTTTCCAGCTGATCAATTGTGGTTTTTGAGATTTGTACTAATGGAGAACATATTCTGTTTCTTCCCATTAAGAGACGGATCTCCTATATCACCTCGATGAATCATATTTCTGACAAAGAGAGTCACAGCTAAGCCATCGCATTAGTCAGCAAAACTAAAGTTGGCAAAAGGAGACAGAGTTGCTTTACTGGGACGTAATTTTCTTTCTTTTATTCCTCTCCATCGCGGGCTGTTAAAGACTGTTTAGGCGTTTCTCATCCAGCTTATCTGAGTCCTTATTTTAAATCAAGCAACTTTTATCTCCACAGTTGAAAAGAATAATAACCACGTCACTTTACTTTGAAATTGTTGTTAGAAAAGCTTCAAGATGCAATTAACGGTGTGCTTTCCAGGCCTTTTCGAGTCACTTTTGCATCAGAGAAGTCTCCAGCATTTTCATCATTCCTGCATCAAGAGGTATTCAAGAGCCCCTGATTTAGCCTCAGCCTCTACCTGTTGCTTATTCAACGGGTAAGTGGCCTGGAATAAGTGGTGTTTATGTAATCGTCTCTGCCTATTCTCTTTTCTTTTTTGTCTTTCAATCCCTCAGTCTCTTTCTCTCAAAGCTTAAATGAGCTCTCATGTTCTCACAGTGTTGTCATGGTTGGATAGAGTTCATTAATTTCCTCCTCCGCTGGTAAACAGGCCCATTGTCTAATTATAAGCCATCACAAATAATGAGCACAAACATCTCAGTCTTAATATGCCAAGAGTTTTTAAAAGCCCTCACTAATGGCATTTGGATGCCCAGACAGGAGGGCAAATGGCAACAAAAACACATGCAAATGATAAACATGGTGGACTAACCATGTCTGCATCTGCTCCTCTTTGCTCCAGCAGCAGGGGCTTCTCTTCTGTGATCTGCTGTTCCTTCATCCCTGCCATCCTGGACAACAACCTGCAATCGTAAATTCAACGTGGAATAAAAGAAAAAAAAAACAAAACAAAACATAAGATTACTTTTTGTGTCAAAGTCTGTGAAAAAAACACGTCATCATTTTTTTATGTACATATCACACAATTGCATATCCGCCCAAACATTTTTTAATTGACACAACTTCTCTGTTCTAAACATGCAGCTAAGCAAGACAGGTTGAAAAACTCTGTAGCATGAACAACACACCTTAGAAGCAGCACACAAGCTATGAATATGCATCACTTCTATGGGATTTGCTCAAATCTTGCATAATTTACCCCGAAATAACATGACTTGATTCCATGCTGCACTATGCAGATGTTCAGTCTGCGCCACTGAGGGTTCACTCTCTGCAGTATATACTGGATATTTAAAGGAGCTCCAACAGGAGAGAAGTCCAACCCATTTTCTGACTAATTTGATAAATACATATTTAGCCACTTGGGGACACTTATAGACAGGGAACAAATCATTAAACCTTCATTCCAAGATTGAAGAATCACAAACAGAAGAGGGAAATAAAAATCATAGTGACATCTTGGCAAAGTAACTTTCTCTTTCCTGACACAGTGACATACTGTTAATCTTACACTTATGAGCCTTATAAAAATGCATTAAATAAAACAGATAATATGTTTTGATTTTTGTCAAAATGCACTTAATTTATTCATAGCTTTCACATGTGATTACCAAAAATTAGGTTTGACAAATCTTTGGTAATCACTCTTGAAAAAAGAAATACGTCCGTTCGTCCATGTATCTTATGCATGAATAAGTTTGTCTATTCCTTTTCTTTTTATTGTCTTCCGTTTCTTCCCAGACAGATTGCTATTTTTCTTGGTTTGTCCAGAATCTCTGCTTCATCACAATATTTTAAATCTACGTCAAAACTCCTATTATCAAAGTATTATATTTAATATTGAAAAATGTAGCATCATTTTTTATGTTGCACCAAAATTTTGTTCCAGAAGTTCAAAAATGATGTTCAGAAGCTTTTGAGGGGGCTTCTGAAGCCCTCTCAAAAGCCCGTCTATGTGGGATGCTTCTGATAACAGAGACAGATTTAAAATGGGAGCTGACATAGATGCTTACTGACCGAGATTACTCGGTTTACAGTGGAGCTCGGACACACACGGGCTATTTTTCCAAAGATAATACGAGGACTGAGCCTCGATAAAAGCCCTAATCAGAACGGAGTGTTGTGGTTAAACACGGAGCTGATACGGCGCTCCACGCAGTGTACACCAGGCACATCAACGCACGCCAAAAACGAGGTCAGACAGCAATAATACAACAACAGTGCCAGTTCATGACATCAGTCCACCAACGCAGAAACACAGAGTAGCGTGACTGCATTGATACCACCAGGGGCTTCTACTGCTTCAGAGGGTAAGCAGCCTAAATGCTCCATGTTCAAACTGCAAAATGTTACCGCAAAACCATTTTTGTGTTGTATTTAGTAACACTCTCAGGACAACTACACCTCCTACTTGATGTTAGGTAGATAAATGGACACAAACGTCCAGGTGACACATGCTGACACATCCAGGTGACACATGCTGACACATTTTAGGTATTTTCAATACCTAAAATATAGGTATTTTAAATATAGGTATTTAAAATATAGGTATTTTAAATTTACCTATATCAAAGGTATAGAACCATGCAAATGCTACTGCTATAAAAGTCTTTCTCTGTGACTCTTGATAATTTTACTGTGCATAAAATTATGTAAATAAGAAACAGGGCATTTCAATTATAATCACTGGAGGTGGAGCTAAACATTTTTTTGTTTTAATTTACAAATAAATAAATGTGTAGTTTCTGCATGAAGAACTTCACCATAAAATATTAGGTGACAGAATAAAAGTCTAAATCTGTACTATAAATTACATTTGATATCAAATATAAGGATGTGTTTAAATAATACATTTATGAAGAATGATTTTGCAATCAAGATGCATGAATATATTATACAACCCTTAAAATATTTTAAGATTGCTTATATCAAACTTATATTTTTTTCATATGTTTGAAAAGAAAATTACATAAAAATATGTTGTTGTTGTTTTTTTACATTTAAATCTGAAATATTGATATATACAAATGTGTTTATTTTAATTTATTTCTGGATAGTTCTTTCATATTGAACTGATTAAAATCTGTTTTGTTTGCTCCCTAACAGCTCTGATAAATGAATTTGAAGAGGGTTAAGCAGTCCCAAAACACTGTTAAAACATTAAGGATATCTCTATAATATATTAGTGGAAATTTTACTCTCAGCTATCAAGGTAAAATATGAACATTAACTTGGAAGTGAGAGAAAACGCAGATATAAAACAACCAAAAAAAACGTCTGCATCTGTTAATCATTCCTTCCTCTTCCTCATGTCCTCCCTTGTTCCCTCCAGCAGTCATTCAGCTTTATCTCACTGGTTTTATCAGACACTCTTAAGAAGACAAAGCACAGATGCCAGTTACATTCACTTTTAGCAGCTGATGAAGAGTGGTTTTGTCTCTATAACGCTGCAGTCAGATTTATTGCTGAAAAGGGCTAGAGATGACTCACTGCAGCTCAGTCTTACCAGGTGCATGTTCTCGCCGTAAGCATTACCATTTACCGTGTTGTGACGGTAACTCGTGAGCATGTTTTCTCCTTCCTTCTGTTTATCACCTCTCTCTCTCTCTCTCCGTCTCCCTCTCGTCATGACCAGTTTATTAAATGGGTCAGTGTGACCTTCTGCAGTCACTGGAATGGAGCCATGAGGGGTAATAGTAAGGGAAAAGAACCCAAACAATACCGCCTATGGTCCAGTTACCCCATTCTTACTGCTGATACATCTAGTGGCACATGTTTACTTTTTACTGTTTGCTGGACTAAAATCTGAAATCTGTAATTGAAATACTTTAGAAAGAAAAAATGTCCCAGGTTGATTTCTAGAAACCAGAGAACACATTAAGGACAGATTTTCCAGAAACTCTCGTAAAAACAGAAATTATGGGTGTATTGATGGTCTTCTATACCCATGTAATTCTATGCATAATTGTGAGGTAATAGGGGCTACATGAGCCCTACAGGTAGACTACACCATAGGCCAGATTGCCAGTCCATTAAATCAACAAAACATAGCTGAGCCAAATAACTAAGTAATTTAGAGTTTCCAATTTGTCAAACTTACAGGATTCTTGACTGTGAAAATGTGAAATCAGCCAAGAGCAACCACATCAAGAAAGGATAGTCCGGGGTCACCAACTCCAGTCCTCGAGGGCTACCGTCCTGCAACTTTTGGATGTGTCTCTGCTCAAACACACCTGGATCAAATAAACTGCTCATTTCCAGCCTATTGCAGAGAGGAACGAATGCTGGTGAAGAAATTCAGACATTTTGGAGCAGAGGTGAATCTAAAAGTTGCAGGATGGTAGCCCTTGAGGACTGGAGTTGGCGGCCCCTGGATAGATATACCCTAGACCAGTGGTGTCCAAAGTTGGTCCTCAAGGGCCGGCATCCTGCATGATTTAGTTCTCTCCCTGGTTTAACGCTCCTGGATCAAATGATGGCTCGTTAGAAGAGGAACATTGAGATGCTGAGAAGGTTGTTACTACCACCAGGGAGAGAACTAAAACATGCAGGATGCCGGCGCTTGGGGACCGACTTTGGGCATCACTTCCCTACACCAGGGGTCCTCAAATCTAGACCTCGAGGGCCGGTGTCCTGCAGGTTTTAGAGATGGCTCTGCTTCACCACACTTGAGTAAAACAAGCAGACCTCTGGAGAACCCGGCTGCACTGCGGAGGTAATTCAGCCATGTGATCGAAGTGTGTTGAACCAGGGACACATCTAAAGGTTCCAGGACCCCGTCCCTTGAGGCCTGGAGTAGAGGACCTCCGCCCTAGATTGTGAACTGTTGGGTATGAACTTCCTCAGTCTTGCTTAGCTTGACTCGATGTCATGAGATGAGAAAATGTCAAATCCAGTCATTTGAGACTTGACTTGGGCAAATGATGTTTGCATTTTGTGAGCAATCTCAATCCCTTAATGACTGATTTCGACTTGGCCCTGAATGACTTCGGGCTGTTTTTTTTTTTTTTTTGCTGTTTCCTCACAAAGACCTTGAACATCCATTTCCAAATCACAATTCTGCAAAAGATTCATATCATCTTGATTTGGACCATACAGAGATGGACATGCTGGTGCACTTGGATCATCAGGTCACAAACTGATAGTGTATCACCTTATAATGTAAAAACTGATTATTATAATCAAGTCTGAGCATTGACCACTTTGTTCTAGCAACTATGTTTTTGCTAATGTCGAAAGAATAAACATATAATTTGCATTGTGCCTGCTGATTACTCCTAGGCATTCTCATTGTTATGTTCCTGTTTTGTTTCTGCTTCTTTTGTTTCTCTTCCAAAGCTTTATGTCTTCTGTTTGACATTGTGCTTTCCCCCCCCCAAATCCCTGCTTCTCTGTCTCCAAGCATCTCCTCCTTTTATCTTCACAGGCTTTGACATTTTACCTCTCCTTCTGTCACTCCAACATCTCTGTCTTGCAGCTGCCCTCTCTCACTTTCAGTGCTTTGCTTTCAGTTTTTCTTCTTTCACACCTCATCTCATCCTACCATATCTGCTTTTCCCCAGCCGGTCTCATTGCTTTTTTTTTATTTTTTTTTTTAGGCCTTACCGTTATGTGGTTATGTAAGACGTCAGATTTTAAAATCAATTAGTGTTGCATTTTATCAGCTATATTTGGAATCATGACGCCAGTGTTGATGGTGGAAAAATACTGCTCCGGGCTTCTCGTGTGGCTTGTCCGGTGACAACCAGACTCATATTATCAGCAAATTATGATTTTGTTTTGTAGCAAATACCTCTCTTTAACGCTCATGACTGCAGAAAGGCTTGCACCGAAATGATATTTGGAAAGAACATCATTTGTTCCTGGAGGAATTTAAAAAAAAATGTACTGAACATTCACTGATTTTAACCTATTTCTACTATTTTCCTTTAAAATGTAATGATTACCGCGACCTTATTCATTTTCCAAACAATTAACAGCAGTTCCCTCTTTTAATGTTAAATTGAAAGCTGCGCAAAAGACAAAAAATAAAGATTTTAAAAGAGTTCAGATAGGCTTAAGGTTAATTATTTTTAATTCATAATCTATAACAATGCTGTGTTTCAGGCTGACTGGATAACATGACATGAGAAATATGTGGGACAAAACTCGAACTTGTCCCCTAAAGAGTTAAGACTTGACTTGAAAGATATTTACATTAAATACATTTTAGCCCTGTCTTTTTCACATTGTTTATGTTCATTGAGGCTTCCCAGATCATTCATGCTCACACTTACTGGCTAATTAAGCACATCTGACTGGCAGCATTTGGTTGCTTCCTTTGTACACTAAATGAACCTAATTAGAAATCTATATTACTTTGATATATGAGGTAATTGTGCTTGAATTGGTGATTTATTTAGCAAACATTTCTAGAATCCAATTAACTCATTAGAAACAATTACGACTTTTACCTCACTTTATGAAATCGCTGTCCTTCAGCAGTGTTTGTTTCCTGACCACTCTGCCCCTCAGGACACTGAAAGGCCCACTGAGGCATGCAGTCCACTTTCCACAGTGGAGAGCCGAACTTCAAAGCCTCTCTTCATCACCGACTGGGCTCAGACAGCGATTGTGTCAGTGGGGGTAAATCTACTTTCTGTCGACTCTTTTGTGGAGAGTAAATGCTGCTAAGAATTTTTTTTTATTACTGAATTGGGTTTTGAGTAGAAAACCTATTCAGCATTTTTAAAAAAAAGAACAAAATGGATTCATCCAGTTTTTTTTCCTTCCTCCTTCACGTCTCTCCAGACAGGGTTGCCGTGACAACCCAGCTGGGTCCAATGGCATCTGGCTCACCCTCTCTTTTCCTTTCAAATTACACATTTATGTTTTCCACCACCGTCTTAATTACATATTCTAGTCTACATACGAACACAGCTTAGCAATATTGTCAGACATGATGGGTCGCATCTCACCTGTTTTTCTAAATGTAACAAATCATAAACCGAAATGTAAACCAAACAATATATCACCACCTGAAAAAGATAAAGGCTAACCTTGAAGATAAATGCCTCAAGCCTTAATCAATCATTCCTGTTTAAGAAAAGATGCACAAATATAAAAAAAAACAAAAGAAGTGGTTTTAGAGTTAATACATTGTTTTCACTGCATTCCCTGCTGCATGTGATAAAGTAACAACTAAGCCAATAATAGGGAACGAGTAGAGCAATTTCCATCCATCAGTAGTCCATACCTGCCTACTCAGGGTTGAACGTGAGGTGGGTTACAAGACAGGCAGCCATGCATACACACACTCACACGTAAGGGCAATTTAGAGAGGTCAGTTCACCGAAACTGGAGAACCGAGAAGCATGCACCGTTATGCAAATAATCAGAGAAAGACTCACTGGCTAGGATTTGATCCAGTAGTCAACTATTTTTTTTCACAATGGATGGTCAGAGGCTGGGCAAAGCTTTATTAAGCTAATAAAGAAAATAATATTCAATTTCTTTAACTTGGAACCTAAAGAACATAATTTCCTGCAACTCTCATCCTACTCGCCTGCTTTCTTTATTTCTTAATGAGGCCTCTGAGATTTCATGAGCTGTTCATAACTTTGATTTGCTTTACTTGCATTTAGGAAGTAACAAATTAACTAATTGGTTTCTCTCAAGGGTTCTTTTATATTCACCAGGTTTTGTTGTGCATTTGATGAAGAGCAGCTAAACTGCTGTAGTTCTTATGGTAATCAGTGGATGGCGCTGTAGATAAAATCTTTCTTTATCCAAGGACAGGTAGCAGAAAAAGAGTCTAAGAGGAAGCGCATTTCTAATGCATGTCTAAGGAAAGAGTGGCATCATAAATGTAACTTTTTTGCAGTTTTTAAAAATCTATCAAACATTTAGTAATAATTCCTTCTATCTTTTAAAATGCTGGTAAAAACAGGCTATTTCAGACTCGACCTCTACCGCATTTCTTTTTTGGACACTCTTGGACTGTTACAAAAAGAAGGGACGTGTCCGATGGACCAAAAGGACCCCACAAACACAGCCTGTATGAGGGCCTGTATTGCACATGTTGCCTAGCGTTGGACGTAAATAAATTAACTATAAACCATGTGTGTTGTCGTCTTGTATTGAAATCACGTATCCCTCAGTGCTAGACTGAGTGACTGGACATCCCAGATGTCCAGTCATGGAGGAAAATGAAAGAAGGAAACCTAAAGATTTATGATGGGACAAAACCAGTACTTTTATGCTTTTTTTTTTCATTGTGACACTCATTGTCCCTAAAAAAAGGTTGGCAAATAGTTCAAACATTTGACTTAAAGTGAAGGATACGGACCACTAAAACAGCCACAATAACTATTAAACTGTTTTTAACTTTTTACTGTGTGTTTTTGTAATTGTTACAGTTCTGTTGAAAAAAAAAGCCACATTTTGAAATTAATTTTGATTCACAGACTGAATCTTAATACTTTCTCTTCCCCCTACTTTTGTTTTCACCGCTCAGAGTGAGGTCCAGATTCAGTCTTTGGAAACAACTGGAATAAACAACATACGCTGCCCCCTTTTGAGCCAAACACTGGTGTAAAGTCCAATTTTTGTCAATGTAACTATTGGAACTCAATGAAGCATCATTACTCTTCTCTGCTCTCCTGCTTTATATTGCACACAATGCTTCTCTTTCGTTTTCTCCATTCACAGGCTTGTCTTGCCAAATTACACATTTCACAGTCACACCATTGTAACCTTCTTTCTAACTGTCTTCCCTCCTCGGCTGGTATATGGCTGTGAACTCCTTTAGTGTTTTGATGTTTTAAGCATTTCAGTTGTGCAGTTTCCACACAGACAAGTTTCACAAACACAAGATTGGACAGTGGACTTTTTAAAGCATGTTAAAGCTCATTCAAGTTCCTACACAGAAAGAAAATCCTCCCTTAAGAGTAAATCTTTCTAAGAGGGTTCCATTTAATAAATGACAGATTTTTAGACTGTAAACATTATCACGTGCAAAACACAGCATTCTCGGCTCTTTGTTTGCCAAGAACCAAATCCTAATTTGAGATAACTAAAATAAAGGGTAGCTCTTGAGAGCAACTATTGTGCAACTTTTACATGAATACCTGCTCCAACACACCTGAATGAAATGAAACATGTAGAGAAGGTCATTTGAGTCAGGTGTGCTAGATTAGCTATGAATCCAAAAGTTGCAGGATAGTACCGTTCGAGGACTGCTGCTTTCGCAAATTTGGCAAATCTGAATAGAATAGTTGCAATTGCACCCTGCATTCAACTGCGTAGACAATAAGGTTTTTCTTTAGCTGATTAACTAAAATCAGAAAATCAATAGGAATGGCAGCAGAAGCAGAATCCCACTGGGGTTAATTTTTAAATGTAACTTTTATCTTCCAACAGGTTGGATTTTACCAAGATTTAAAAAAATAAATAAATATGCATCTACATTTGATGCATATTTGCGTCAATCAGTGGAAGGAAATCGGTTAATCTTCACATCTGTCATTCTCATCCAGACCCAACCCAGGTTAACTCCCTACTGGCAGATTTTTTTTGTTTGTTTTACCTTTGCATGTATTGTAATGCTTATTTTAAGCTTTTCCATCCTTGAAGGGCCTACAAAGCAATAGTTTAGATTGATGACAGAAGTCTGAGGGCTGGTCTCTGTCTCTGCACACAGATCCCTTCAGAGAGACAGACACCAGAGGCTCAGAGTGTCGAGGGAAAAGCTACAACTCTTCCAACTGTGAAGCACCCATGAAAAATAGTCAGGTATTTATTTAAACACAGTCGTATTTTGGCATTACAATTAAACCTACAGCCAGACATCTTTGACAAGCTAATTATTTTAGACCTAGCTCGTCAAGGATAAGTGGGTATAGATAATACAGTAGATGGAACAACAATGCTATTAAAGATTCACACTAAACGACCTGAAGCTGCAACTGCAGCGAAAGACGGCTCCGAAATGCAGCGACGACGATGTAGGAGCTGAAGTCAAATGTTTTCAAAGATATGAATCCTGCTTTTTTCTCTACACAGTTATGCACAAGTTTTTATAACTTTTTTTTTTAATCTACCATATAAGGTTTGTGGCTGTAACACAAGTTCAGAAGGTTTTATTTAATACTTCTGTAAAGCACTGTAAGCACAAAGAGAAGCTTTCTGTCAGACAGAAAATCAATTGCAGATTCATGTGAAAGGGAAGCATCACATCTGATCTATGAGGACGGAATCAATACTCCGAAGCTGGGATGGCATCAGCACATGTGCTGACAGAGGAGGAAGGTTAGGATTTCAGGAGAAGCAGTAGAAACCTCCTTAGTTACACTGTCACATAAATTAAATGGCTGATTTTAATTTATTTTTATTGCTCCGCGTTACCCAAAAGGCTGCTGTGTCACTAACTCCCACACTAAAAGTGACAAAGCTCAGGTTTGCTCCCCCCTCCACCCTCCTGAGTCTCCCGCAACCTCATCATATGACAAGGTTACTGAATCCACTCAGCAGTGTTAATTAGACATATGGCTGCTGCACTTCAAAGAGGAAAAAAAACTTCCAAAGGACATGACTTTTTTTTTCCTCCTACATACCCTCAAAGTGATAAGACCGCTCTGCTGGCATGTTACAGACAGATAAAGAGGAAGATGGAGTCACTGCACTCAAGTGCAAGCAACAAGGACATGAAAACAGGGTTGACTGCAGATATTTTACTTATAAAATTACCTCCAGTGAAGTCTGCTTGAGCTCCATCAGTCCTAATTAGAATGAGGACCGACTTTTTGCTGACTTTCAAAGATAATTTAATAGATAAATATATGTTGCAAAAGAAAATATTTTTGCTTCTGCACGCACAAGAACGATTTTTTTACAATCAGAGCAAATTATTCGGTGCAAATCTGAGATTGTAATTTATGTGCTGAAATGCCTCTGGACACTTGGAAACATCCTGACCTATTAACTTTGCAGGTGTGTGTTAACGCGCTTGAAAATGTTGAGAAAGCGCAAAGATTTACTGAACACAGAGAGAAATGTTTTCAAGTGGTTATTTCTTGAAAATAACTTCTTATTCTATCTCTGACTTGATAGAACAGAGTGGACCAGCACCAGCAGACAACATGGCACCTTGAATAATCGCAGAGGAAACGTCGAGCTGCTTGGATTCTGTGCTTCCTCCAGACTCTGGGACCTTGATTTCAAAATAAAATGTTTATTCTATGAAGCTCTGGGTTTGCACACATTCTACCTGACAGCCAATGTGACACAGATGCAGACACGCAGGTCTATAAAGACCCATCTGTTTTTCCCAACTTCTTGTCATCCAAAATGTCTGCTGTAAAACAAGCTCATTTGTCAGAAGGAGTTGCAAGCATCCTGCATCATCCATAGAAGTGCTCTGCCATAGCCAGGCTTGCTCACTGGCAGCTTATGACTCACCACAGAAGGAACATTAGTCATGGCAGCAATAAAAGCCAATCTGAATCAATTAATGCATTACCCTCACCAACGATAAATAAATAAATAAATAAATAAATAAAGTGCAATAACCATCTGAATATTTGCCACTGCTAAAAACAACAGTCTTTGCCTTATTTGTGACACAGTGGCTCATAGAACTCCTCAAATGATGCTCCACTGATGCTTTTTTTTTTTTTTTGCTGCTTTCATGTGAACAGGAGCATGACTTATATTTCTCTATAAGTCTAAAAAAAAAAACATTTTCAGAATCTTCTCTTATGAGAAAAAAACCCCCAGATCATTGCAGATGGCCGCTCACACTGAGCCTGGTTCAACTGAAGGTTTCTTCCTTTTAAAATAGATTTTTTCTTTCGGTATACATGCTCACTATGAGGGGTTGCTGCAAAGTCAGTGAAAAAAAAACATTCAAGGAGCCATCCACTATCACTACATGCTCATCTAGGAGGAATGAATGTTGCAAGTCAGTGACTTCATATGACCTGCTGGGATTCCTAAGGTAGAAAACCTTTTTTATGTAATTTGAAAAACAAACTGAACTTGACTGCTTTATTTGTATCTAGGTTGATAGGAGTGTATGGAATCTGTCTATCTGACTCAGATGAACAAACTTTTTTTTATTTTACAGTGCCTCAACACTTCATGTGTTGTAAACTGGCAATTTGTGTAAGCAAAAACAAATTGATGTTCTGTGCTGCATGTTTTGTCGAGCTGAACTACTCCCCCTGTCAGATGGAGATCTTCCAAACAACATAAGTGTAAAAGTCCAGTGCGATGACCTTTTTAGGCTATAAAACTTACAGTAACCCTCTGCTATTGTGATCTCTAAAGGTGTGCAATGTAAGCATCTTCAGTTGTCAAAACAAAGATATAAAAAATGAAACAAAACCACATCATCTCCTGGGAGTAAGAGCAGATCTGTTTGTGTGAAGTGTAACAAATGTTGCTGTAATTAGCACTAGTCTAATTGCTTCTCTTCGAGGATTAATTGGGTATACTCTAGGAAAATCCTCGTCACCCTCAGTCGTGCATTTCTAATTCGGATCTAATTTTGTAGGTTCAGACAGTCCAATTATTGTGCCTCCTTCCCACATCCCAAACTAAATTGAGTCATTCCTCTCCTCCTAAGAGGGGGATTGGAACAATGCTGCATTTCATTTGAACTTTGAACTGTCAGAATCAGCTATAGCTCTCACTTAGACTTCTCACCACTGGTAATATGCACACTGCAGTAAAAAAAAAAAGTTTATTTTTATTTATTTGTTTGTTTATTTATTTTCATTTTTACAGGTAACTGCATAAATTAAGAAATGTCACAATTAATCTTGGGTCAGAAAAATCAAATTCTATGTTACTTATACTTTTTTACATATATATATATATATTAGTGAAAAACAAAACTGGCAATGAATCTTGGTGAACAAATTAATGCCTCCTGTTTTTTAGATAACTGTTTTAATTCATCTACATAATGTTTCTGTGGTTCAGTAGGTAGAGAGGTCATCTGGGAAAATTCAATCTCCACATGTTGATGGACAAACCTTTTCAGAGCACTGCATCCAAGTAAACCACCTACATGAGTGAGAACTTTTGCTTTGGCTAGATCTAAAGGAGCCTTTAGAAAAGAAATTCTTGCAGGTAGAAGGTTAAATTAGAGGTGTTTGTGTGCACAACAACGAGCACGACGGTGTCCAAATCCTTGTGCGTTTTCATTTTGCAGCTGCCAAGCAGTTCAGTTGGATGTGATGTCATTACCAGATTTTAAGTCTTACCTTTGACACAAATGAAGCATTAAATCTCGCAAGTTCAATCCTTCTCTACGTAAGATGCTTAAATTAAAGACAGTCAAAGCCGATAAAAACAACAGTATACAGCAATATCCGGGTACATTGCCAATATCTTGTCTTTTGCAGGATTTTATTACTCAAGTATCTTTCTGTCATGAAGTGGGTTTGAGGTGGTGAGGAGAGACGCAGGATGAACCCAGGTTGTAGTGAAAATGATGTGATTTAATGAAGGAAGCTCAAAACAGTCCAGGATGACAGGCAGCACAGCAGAGAGGTTAGCATACAGCTAATTACCGGTAGCAACTGATGACACTGAAGACTGAATAGGAGAGCTAAGCTTAACCAGGACTATCCAGTTCAACTGGCCAGCACACAACAGACAAAACTGACATTAGACGAGGACCCGACAAGAGACAAAGACAACAGGTGGGCTTAAATACACAGGGAGCGTAATCAGGTAACTAGACACACCTGGGAAGCAATCAACAGGGGAGACAGGACAGGGAGGACTAAACACAGAAAACCTAAAAATAACTACACAAAAAATACCGAACACAACACTTTCTAGTGTGGATATTAGCCCGTACTGACATTTCTCCACACATCCCCACATTCAGTCCTTCTCCTCCCCATCATCCAACCTGTTGGCCTCCAAGCACTCTAGGAGCGGAAGTACTTCACCAGCTGACGGTATTATAAGCTACACATCGAAACATAGAGGCTTTTTTTTTTTCTTGCTCTTTTGAAAATGAGATTTTTAATTATTAATAGCTACTTGGTGTCTAGAGGAATCTTCCTTAGCTGAGAAGCTCCACAGAGCACAGATATAATTTCTGAGAGGAGGATTAAATATTAAAAATTAGCTCTCTCTCACCTCTAGACAGAGAAACTCAGCAGCCATTTTTTCTGGAATTCAAAGATCCCTTGTCTCGGAGGTGGTGCCCAAGAAAAAGTTACACAGTGCAGCTGACTTTTCACTCGTGGAGAAACGTAAATTTGTTTATTCATCATTCCTGGCTGAGTCAAGCAGAAAATAAACAAAGAAAATAAAATAAAGAAAGCAGATCTAGGAAGCGTCCAGTCACACAGTGGGGAACTTACTCTTTTGACAACACTCTTGTTCAAGCATCTATTTTTGCCTCACCTCTCAGTGGGGGTTAGGTGAGACAGGACAACCCCGCCTCCGCCAAATTGTTTCGGAGTATTGAAAGACGAGCAATGGCGAGCGATAATGAAGGTAATGTCAATGTGATTTGTGTAGAAGATAAAGTACTAAGTCTGTGCTTTCCATCAATATTCATTCATGTAGTCACTGATGCTGGTGGTGTTAAAAAAAGAAAAAAAAAAAAAGTCTGTGATGCTGCCCAGAATTTCAATTAGGTGCTGATCACCGAAGTCAGTGATGCTCTAACAGAAGTGATTGCTGCCGTCCATCTGTCTGAAAACGGCTGTAATGGCATTTTAACACAGTTTGGATGTCATATTTTTTTTTATAAGAACAATTGTTATCTTGTAAATGTATTCAAGTATCTCCAACAGATGAGCTCCCGTTAAAAAAGGGAGGCTGCAGTGAAACCATAAAGTATTCACAGCGCTCCGCATATTTTGTCTTACAGCTGTTTTTTTCAAAATTGTATTAAATTAATCTAAGACAAATTAAGACAAATCAGGAGGGGGTGGGGGGGCTGAACGATTTTGGGTGCTTTGTGAATTTATTATAAATAGAAAACCAATAAGTCTTGTGTGTGTCCTAGATGAAAATGTATGTGTTTGTACAAAGATTGGCGCACTTACAAAAAATGATGGCATGACAAAACAGTGCTTGTTAGGCAATGTAGCATCTGGAGGACGGGTCTGAATTAGCCTCTGAATTCAGAGGAGAGTTCCAGAAAGCAGACGTGGCAATGGTGGAGGAAACCTTCATAAAGGCTTTTAATGTCTCATTATAGACATTAAAAGAGGCACTGCAGTAAGTACAGGCAGTTTGTGAGGCCATTAAATACATCCTTAATAAATCCCTGATGACAGATGAAATTCTGCACAAAATGAAGGCTGAAGACGGACAAAAGGTTCCATTCAGATGTCTCTACGGTTCCAACGTTGAGCATTTACGGGTCTGTAAAATAATAATAATATTAATAATTCATGCTTCTGTAGTTCTGAACATAGGTTGAAAGTATCCGGCTACCTGTCCAGGGTGAACCCCGCCTCTCGCCCGGAACGTTAGCTGGAGAGGCACCAGCAACCCTCCCGACCCCACTAAGGGACAAGGGTGTAAAGAAAATGGATGGATGGATGGATGGATACACATGCAGACACACGCACACACACAAGGTTAACTGTAGAAATATGTTGCCAGATCGTTCCCTTCAGGCAAATTTAGAGTCACTGATGTATTCTGGGGATTCCCACCAGAATGTTGCTGGTCTGACAGCATGGTGGCAGGTGCTGCTGGTGGAGGGGGAGTCCAGTCCTGGGACTGTTTTTGATTTATTCAAAGAACCTCATCAAACCTCGTTCAGTGTGATTATTCTACCATGCGAACTGCCAGAAGGAGACCAAAAAATATTTTCTTTCCAATTTAGCGAGGTATAAACTGTCAAGTCCTGCAAAAAATATTGCTACTGCATAAATTCATTCAGCAAATATGTCACTGGAAGTTCAGGGTGTGCTGTTTATACCTGTTTAACTTGCCTAATGCAAAGAAAGCATCTCCCTGATTAGATCTTACCTACCTCACATGTGTCATTCCTCATTTATAGACAAATCTGACTATTTTTAGTACATTTCCAGAAGAATTTAATTCCACTTTTTGTACTTTTTCTACGGCTGATAATTGTATTCAGAGACTTTAGTAAAACATGTATTTATTTGGCTCCAACTCACTGGCTGCTTTAGGCACAGGATGAATTTTAAGGATGTTTGCTGAGCTTATGCCCTGGAGATGAATTTTAAAACACTTTAAAGCAAGTGCTACAGGCTTGATATATAACCTTTGTCACAAAATGAAAATTAGGAAAAGTAAACAACATTATCTGCAACCGATAACTGTTCTTACCAGTGATATAGGGCAAGGAATTGATCTAGCGAGAAGTCCATGAATGGCTTTCAAAAAAACAAAACAGAACTGTAAAATTTTACTGCCAAATATGACATTTACAAGGCGGAAAGGTATTTGTCTCTTTCGGGCTGAGGAATAAGTCCAGCTGCGATGTTTTCGTCCAGCTAAAGACAGGTTACTGAATGTACATGTAAGTAAATTTGATATTGTTTTGCACAAATTACTTTCTTAGATTGAATGTTTTTTAAGCAGTTGATCAAAATAATTTGCAACTTGCATTCCCCTTCTATTGGTTGTTTCTATAGTCTGCCCCTTTAAGCTGCAGGGCAGATGGACGGACAGTACGTGGCCACTAGTCATCGTTGGTGGGAGATGGATGGCTTCACCAGACTCTTTCCTGGACTGGATGTCAAGGCTCAAAGCCCAAAGGAGCAATCCGTGATAACAGATGGCTTTCCTGATTAACTGCTGTTTTCTTGCTCAGATCCTCTTGTCTTTGTTGCACTATTAAACTGACATCCCCACAGCACTAATTATCCTGTATTTTATTACTGACCAAATTAGCAGTAAAATGACAAAACATTGAGAAGCATCGCTGCTAATTTTCTACCAAAGCTAATAATCGAAATGCAATATCCTGGTGTGTCATTATATGTGAGGTGAGCAAATGTTGCTTTCATTGCTAACGACGAATCAAGTCAATTAGCATAAAATTAGATTCTGACCTATAATGTTATTTGTTTTTGGTTTTTTTTTGTTTCTTTTTTAGGTTTGACTTGCCAATTCAGATTTTCTTCACATGCAATTGTATTTGTGTAAACTTTTTCCAGTACAACCATTAGATGTAATAAAAATTGACCATAAAAGAGAATAAATGTGCTTATGGCCGGTGTTCTTGTCTGTTTCATTTAAAAATAAATGTTTTGCTGCTTAATACTTTGTTTTTGTTTTCTGAAACACTCTGTTTGACTTTTGATGATTGTTAATTATCCCCTTCAATCTAAAAACAGAAGTAGTTGTAAAAAGTATAAGTATTAAAGACAACAGAAAATTAAGGAATTACAGGATCAATGTTTTTCAGTTTTGATGTATTTGATGATTAGACCAGAAACAAAACAAGATGTTTAAGAATTTGACTTGTTGATCTTCCTGCATCTACACCTAAATTTGTCAGGCTAGTGAAAAGATAGTGTCGGCTTATAAAACGCTAGATTTATTAGAAGATATTAGCTTGATATGTTAGCCTGTTGCTAAAGTTTGCCTTTGATGGATATGATTTAAAATGTAACTGAATAAAATACTTTCCAACTTAAAGTACAAGGTACAGATTCATTGTCTGAAGTTACAGTGATGGGAGTAAATATAACTGGTTGCTTTTGACTTTTGACTACTCTATAGATTGGAAAATCAAATTAACTTTCCACATTAATAGTTACGTTTTTGAACAAAACAACACATTTAGCATATATAAGCTCTTTGATGTTGATAAAGCTTAGGTCAGTTTTGGTTTTGTAAAGAAGCCAACTCATTTGGTAGCTTATTATTTAAACATATTTATACAGTTTTTTGGTCAAATGTTGAATATTAATGAACAGTTTGTTCTAGTTTCATATGTGGAAATACTGTTTTTACTTTAGTTTTTTGAACTCCATAGCATGAGTGGCTGATATTAACTTAGTACATAGAGCATTTCAGGAGTCATAAGAATTATCCGCAGCATTTTTTAATAACATGAACCCTGCTAGCTACAGAAATAATCTTTAAAAATCGGTCATGAGGACGAAGAATGTTGCCATCGATTACACACTGTGCCTGTCTTCATTGTAAAACAAGGCTTCCATTAGTGACCATTAAGTGTCAAAGTGCATGAAGTTAATATCAGTCTGGTTTGGTGCATCGTTCATCTAATCGATATACTTATTTGTAAACATCCAATATTTTTTGAAACACAAGGAATCAAGTTTTCTTTAGAGTTGAAAATGGCTGGTTGTATTTCCTCAACAAAGATTTTCTAATATTAATAATTCAAGAAAGTGTGGAACCAGTGCAGAATCACTAGTTCCCTGCAGACTGAGACAGCACACAGGCTGGCATTCAAACACTTATGGACAACAGCAATGGATAACACACACACACACACACACACACTGAGGGGGAAAACAACGCTTGTAAAAATGTGTAATGGCAAGGATTGCTGATATGCTCCATTTCAAATGAGTACAGCAATAACAGGAAATAAGAGTGAGATTCATCTGAAAATCTTTTGCCCAGTTGAGCAGCATATTCTTAAATTGAACTGAAAACTGCTCTGTGTTATAATTGGATGTCTTTAGCACGTTGACTGCAGCGCTATAAGCATCGGACTGGAAACAGAATGAAGGCAATGTTTATTAAGGCAATACTGACATTTGGAAAGCCTTCCAGAGAAAACTGTTTTTATTTAGGCGTTATTGAGTCTTTGTCATACTGGAGTACGCCAGGCAGTACAAATCTCCAATAGAGACAAATCTGTTACTAAAACTTACCATAAAGTAAATCTCTTTGGAAAATTTGCTCTGTTTAACATACAAATGTAATCTCTAGCTATATGTCTTAATTGACTTGATTGCATTACTGTGTCCTGTCTGAGTTGTTGTGAAAGCCTGTAGCAGAACATGTCAAACAAAGCACTTAGATTAGATTAGATTAGATTAAATTAGATTAGTTTAGATTAGGCTGCTGTTTTCCAGATTTAGTTTAGTTTTTGGCATAAAAGTTCAACATTACCTAAAGTGTGTCTTAATGAAATTACAAGATGATTCATTTAATCATGGCTTCTCAGAGTCCCTTTGGTTTCTGCTCCAACTTTGTCCCTCTGACACAAAAAATGCTTTGAAGAAGAAAAAATATGTGTCCACACATTTTTTTCCCCCAAAATGCCATTATTAACCGTAGTCATCTTTGAAAAGATTGTGATATAAACAATAATTTGGATCATTTTTTCCAATTCTAGTCCAATATTCAAGTTTTGATATTATTTCTTATGAAGAAAAAAAAGATATCCAAACCTGGCCCCATTTTTAAAAACGGGATTATTGGTAATGAGTCTTTTTTACTGTGTTACTGTGGATGTGAGGACAGAGCTCTAGTAGCAGTCAGTCTTGCAACAAATCTGAAGAAGCTTCTGACTGAAGATTGTTGCTGTATGACCATCGTTTGACATGCTAACTGCTCAATTTCCAGGTAGTGGAGATTATATTCATCATTTGCTTTTGCCGCTCCTTTTAAGAGCTCTGTGTGACCATGTGGTTAGAAAGAGAGATGCTGGAGTTGGGGATTTAACCCTCGCCCATTGTGATTCATAGAACAGAGAGTTTGAAGTTCTGCCTTCTCTCTCTGCTCTTTCGTTTTGCTCTGCAGCCCCAAAGTCTCCTTTTCAACTCCTCTAGGATTTGGGGTTGTAGTTCAGGTATGATTTGAGCTTTTTGAGATGCTGAACAGCTGCTCCCAGTTTTAAAAACAATACCTTTGTTGCCATGGTTGCACATCATAACAAATATTGGAAAGTATAAAAGTAGGAGCAAAATTTCTTCCAGCTGAAAAGCATCCAAAACCAGAGGGGAAAAACTGTCCAAACATGGAATGCTGCAATCAAAGAAATGGAGACAAAAGTCTAAAAATAGAACAAATCAAATCAAATCACATTTACATCCAGACCTTGATTAGGCCATTCCAAAACCCTTCAAAGTTTTAGACTTTCAAAGGTGGTCTTGCTTTTTTCTCAGATTATTGTGCATAACTCAAGTTCACTTAAGCATTGGGTCATAAATGATAAATGGCCTTATTTTTTTCTGATGCTGGACATTCTCCTGCAGGATTTTCAACTTAAGACAAGAATCTATGGTTCCATCAAGTCATCCAGAGACTGAATCATCAAAGCAGTCAAAGAAGATTACACTCGCAGAACCATGTATAATTATTAGTATAGTAGGATGTTCTTTCTTTGAGGGTGGAGGGGACATGCCTTACAAAAAGTAACACTTTTTTCAATCTACAGACTATTTTTTCCGAAAGTTAGGAGTCATTAAGATGTTATGTGGAAAAATGAAAAAGCCGTTTGGTCTGTGTGTTGAGATTGTTTGATTTATAGTCCTTGAAAAAAATCTCAACTATGATGCATTTTGATAAAATATGCCAATAAAACAACAAAAAATAATTTTGAATGTTAGTTAATGGTAAAAAGGGCAGAAAGGTCAAAAAAATGACCTTTTTTAAAGGAATGTGCAAGACTTCAAAAATAAATAAAAGTCATTAAAAAAAACAAATTAAAATCACCAATAAACATACAGCCTGGACAAATGTTATTCCATTCGAATCATCCCACAGCCACACTTAATTAATAATAAAATTCAAAAACACAAGTAAAATGCCCAGGGGCCCATGAGGGCTAAACATTTAGAAGCAGTATTAAGTCGGGAACATAATAAGCATTCAATGAATAAACAATCTGGGGAATGATTAGACTTCACAAAGCCGAAGCAGAGCCAGAAAATAATGTGAACCTCAACCTGAAAATGACATGCAGAAACATTTTAGGACGTCACCTTTCCTCTGAGCATCACTCTAATGCCTCTAGCATCTATGAAATTATCTCTAAGTAGATAACTATGCCATGACAGATGAACTACTTCTGTACTAAGCATATTTGTTTAATTACTAGATAATGATTTTCTAATGGCTGACTGCTGCATAATAAATATGCACAACACTGGACTGCTTGACAGAATGAAACAGATGAACGGAAAATGCCATAAACAATTTCAGCCGAGCTGAATAAGGGGAGAGAGCGGGGGATGGGGACTGCGAGGCACAGCATGGTACGTTATTTTGGCTACAGTGGCTTTATAATCCTACGTACATCGTCTGCAGAAGGCTCACTGGAACCGTGCAGCCAGACTTGGAAGGGAAGTTCCTCGCCGCTTCTTTCAGCAGGTATAAAAATACAAGACAAGATCTACTGCAGTGCTGCTGAGGTTATGAAAAGATTCACAGAGTTTTATTGGAAGACAACAAAGCTACTAATCAAAAGGACACCCAACAGCCTGAAAAGAATCCTGTAAAAAAAAAAAAAAAAAATTCTAGCGAATCAAAGGTGAAAAATCTTTGCAATGCAATCCCTCTCACTGAAATATTGATGCTTCCGAACCGGTGGGATTGCATGTCCCACAACTGTATTGAAAAACCACCAAAAACCCAATTTGATATGAATATTGACTAACGGAAATAATTTTAACAACCCCAACGCAGATGAAAGTTGACCTCCCAAATAAAGAGAAGAAATCTAGGAAAAACATCTTGCAAAGTGGAAAGCATTAGCATGCAGAACACGCTAATAACAGTGCTGCTCTTCCAGTGGCTCACTCACAGTGCCAACCTCATTGTTTAGCTGTTGAGAATGCCACTGGGTGGGAGGGAGATGGATGTTTAGAGAGAGATTTGGAGACTCCAAGGAGAGAGAAGATTTGTTTCAACATACAAAGAAGCAGAAAAACAGCAAGACTTACAAACAAGTAAATCCTTCGATGTCAATCACACTTTTCAACCCTTTACTCCCTGCATTTATTTACAAATGTATAGATATTTTTATGTATGATTTGTGCCACTGCCACAGGTGAGATACATACGTAGTGGTTAAAATTGGTCTCTTAACCTAACCTACTCTTCAAATTCTAGAAAAACATTTCTGTTGGAAATAATTAAAATAAGTAACCTTAGGAAAATCGATACATTTGTTTTAGATAAACCGTTAATAAGTTTGCTTTCTTTGAGCGTAAATGTTAGAAATATTTGCAAGCACGTCTAGGGAATTTGACTTTGCTTACTAAAGTCACCTGCCCTTAAAATGCTGTATTTAATTGTTCTGTTGACTTAATTTCTGTGTTTTAAATATATAAAATAAAATAGCACTGTTAGATAAAACAGAATATTAACAATGCAGCTACAGCAACATTAGCAAACATATTAGCAAACATTGTTACTTTTGTGTCAATGCTTTTAAATGTTGCTCTTTGTTAATCAATTTACAAATTTGTTGTTTATCTAGACTGATAAGTAAATAGTTTTCTTGGACAGAAAATTATAAAAAATAACATTGTTTGCTTATTAGGAATGCTAACATTACTGCTAACTTGGTTAGCGGTACTTGTAAATCAGAATTCCTCAAAATGTAGTTTTTTGTTATTCTGATAAATTGTGATTGTTTTTTATGTACAAAGTAGTTCACCAAAACATAACAGTAACAACTTTATGTGCTAACATTACCAATATTAGTAACGCTAGCAAACACAGCTACCTGAGTTAGCTTGCTTTCCAATGATGGCTTTGCTAAAAATATCGCTTTTGATTATCCTGTTATATTAGATTTGAGGATAAAAATTACAATTTTTCTTTTTTTATTTTGGCACTTGATTCCAATGTGAAAATAAGAATGAAAATTTAGCATATATATTGGTTAGCATTCATTCCTATCAATTAAAAACAAAAACAGGTCATGTCACGTGTAAAAGTGATGTTAATATAACATCCAAATGAAAACACATGAAAATATCTAATGTACAAAAAACAAAACTAACAAAAATATTGTAGCCAGTGTACAGCCTCATAAATATGGGGTAAGAGTCGAGCTCCAGCTCGTTTGTAAGTGTGCAAGCAAAGGAGCTTCAAACAGATACACCCAGAATGAATTTTTCAGCTTGAACTCGATTTGACACATTAATATTCACACAGGGCTCTGGGTTTATCTGGTTTCCTAAACACTATGGTAAATCTCAATAGTCAGATGCCAAAATGGGCTTAATGGAGCAGCCGTTCGGTCTAAATTAAACCTGATTTGAGGCTGGTAAAGGAACAAAAAACAGGAGTCTATTTTGCCTTTGTAGATCTATTAATAAGTTCAGAGCAAGGAAACAGACCGCTCCCAAAGGAAAGACAGCCTCAACTTCAATGGGAATGAGGGAGAAAAAACAGTTTAGAGACAAAACACTCACTGGATGTGGGAAAAAAAGAAAAAGAAAAAAAAAAGCAATTCATTTAAATCATTAATGATTTGGTGACAGTACAAAGGACTAAGCTAGTATTTTTGCTCATTTATGTAATCTTTTCAAAGGGTCCAGGTGGAAAAACGAAGATGCGTGGTTTTATTTCTCAAAGAAAAGAACACCAGAATTTGTGTTTCAGACTCAGACAGGTGTCGCCAGGAGCATTAATGCATTCAGATATGAGGCACCGCTATTCAAGCCTGCACCAAATTCAATCAACTTTTATGACTTAGGCATCATTCAGCTGCCTCACTCTGCGACAGCCAGACATTATCTTCTGCTCCCTTCTCAGTGACGTAAGCCCCCTTAAGAGCGCAATATTTATACATGCATTTTGCTCTCGGTCTCCAGCAAATGGTGCCCTTTTGTTCCCCGCGGGGTCAACAAATTCAACCTGTCGACATTCCGTTCACGCAAATGCAGAAGCCGCCAGCGGGGGTGTGTAAGCAGAAGTACAAAGCCTCAGCATCAGTACTCACAGATTCTGTGCCAGAAAAAAAAAAGAAAAAAGAGGGAAAAAAAAAAATTGCTGTCCTCATTTTTAACATCCTCCTCTTCCTCCTGCTGCTGTTGTCCTCTAACACACACAAAAAAGCCACCTCTCAAGGGAGGCGTCAAGTCTCACAATCATGGCCAATATAAAAAGATAGATGCAAATTTTAAGCCATTTGAAGCGCTACAAAGAGATTCAACCATTTTAAATGTTTAAATTAACACAAAGCTGCAGATAGATCAAAATTTACTGTACCTGTAGCGTAGCTCTCAGTGATCGTGGTTGGGTTTTTGTCCTTGTCTCTCCGTTTGCCACAATCTGGATGACAGAGAGAGAGAAAGAGGGAGAGAGGGAGAGGGAGTGTGTGTGTGTGTGTGTGTGTGTGCTCGGGGTTGCAATGGACAAAAAGAGAGAGAATAGTTTCTTCGTCACTCTGCCTCCCACCCCTTCCTCATGATAAACACAGAGCACGTGGCTTCACCGACGATGCAGCACGTAGAGAAAAATCACACCACCGAGAAATGAAGAGAGAAAAAAAATTATAAAAGGGAAGGACAGACGAGCACAAAACGAAAATTAAAAAAAAAAAGAAAGAAAGGAAATTGCACGGACCTCCATCTAATGGGTGTGGTCGGCTGCTCTGAATTGGCAAAGACTGAGATCAAAGAATGTGCTGGAAAGCAGGGAAATATTCAATCTCGTTCGTAAAAGGAGGGGGGGAAGCTTTTCTGAACATGCAATTGTGACACAAAATGACTCCATATCAGCTCAACTCATCCTCACACCCACACACGCACACACACGCGCACACACACTCAACACAAGCAGACCAGCTCAACAGCCTGTAGGCAAACAGGGGAACATTTTGTCTGGTTGGAGCTGCCGTCAAAGGATCTGACCATGTTTGGGCATGTGGGCCATGAAGTGATAGAAGCGCTGATAGCAACATTTACATGTCTCTGTTAGATTGATTTCTTCAGCACAGTGGTGGTTTACAAGAAGAAATATCCATCCTAAATATGTCTGGGTTATTATTATTTTTTTCTTTCAATGTAATTTTCCAGAGATGAACGCGTGATTGTTGATGTGAGCATTAGGGACGGATAGGAGAAGTGGAGCAGTGGAGCAGTTCTTCCAGACGTTTATTCATTGCTCGTCTGACTGTTCCAGACTGCCATGCCCTTTAGGGATTCAGAGGACACTCTGGGGGTGACAGTCTGCCGTCGCATAGTAAAACATCTGATTCACAGCTCTTATCTGCTGATATGACCCTGTGAGGTTGGTAGTATCAGCTGCACCTTTCATGGCTGTAGGTATGCCAGACACAAAGAGAGCAGGAGGAGGGAAGCTGTGCATTTTCCTTCAGTGACAGTGAATGGTTTGTGGTTATTGGTTTTTCAAAAGTGGAATGTATTATGCAGGAAACAGGAACCTGCTAAATAATGAACTAAGGAGTCTTTAATACCTTGCAGGATTGGGCATAGTGCTATAGAATGCCTTACAAGTATTCATAGCCATTGAACATCTCCATGTTTTGTCACATTGCACAGAAAATGATTCAAGCTGTGTGCAATTCACCATGTTTAACTTAAAACAAGTATGTACCTGGCATTTTTCTTACTTTGGATTCTGGTAGTTATCATGCTTTCTTGTTGTTGGACCTGCCAGCAAGAAAATTTACTTTTACTTTTCAAACTCAAATTAATCTAAAAGTCTCAGAGATTTTTTTTCTTGCAAATTTTCTACTTTTGGAGCTCAGAAAAGGCCTTGACCTTTTTAACCTAAATATTTCTTGAGTTTTATGGTGGAAATTCACTCCTTTTTTTACATGCTGTCCTAGTTTCTTGTTTGTGTTTCGATTATTGCATCTTAGCAGAGATAAATGCCTTTTGAAATGTTAAGGCTTTTAACTTTTTGGTCATATTTCCTTGTAAAAAGCCTTTGTGTAGCTTGAGTTGATGGAAACGTGATATATAAATAAACTTTACCTTGATCTCACTCTGGAGGAGCCTCAAAGATCCATTTGTCCTGTGGGAAAATCTTTTGAATGGAAGAAGAAACAGATACACCCACATTTTTTCCTTATCTGTTTTATAAGACAACAACTATATATTTTTAATGGCAACAACCAGATGAACTATCTTTGTTAATAATACAGTTTCATGGTGAAGAAGAAATCTTATAGGGTTCAGAAACAGGAGAAAGGCAGATTGTTTTTTTTTTGTTTTTTTTAAAGAATAGGTATATTTATTCAACAAAACCAGGGCTGCATGAGGACAAAGCCTGACACAACTAAAGTTGGCACAGGTGCATAACAGGAGGGCACAACTTAAAAAAAGAAAACAAGGATTTTGCAGCATGTCTAAAAACCTGGAAGTATATACCATGTAAGTTATTAGCTAACACAGGGCAGGTGTGAAGATTAACAAACAAGGATGTGGTGTGCAAATGGATACAGGAGCTGTTCTGTTTAATTTTGTCTAGTTGCAGGGCCAGTGAGGAGACTACACGCACCAATCAGGAAAATAAATGTCAGGCAGGTACATTTTTAAAACACATTTGAGCCTTTGTTTTTCAAGATGTAATATTAGCAGAAGAAATAACCCTCACAATAAATAAAAAAAAAACAGAAATGAATGTGCAAGTTTATATTATTACATATACACACTTATATGTGGCTAAATGGTCCATATCAATTTTCAAAGTAATCACACCCTTTTTGTAGCAATCAACAAGCTTCTGTCATAATTGTGGTCGGTTATTTGGCTCCTCTTCTTCAGAGAATTAGCAGAACTCGTTGGAAACTGGTTGGCTTCCTGGCACAGACTCGGCTTTTCAGCACAGTCCATAACTTTCCAACAGGGTGGAAACATTTACATGCCTCTGTTAGATTGATTTCTTCAGCACTGGCTTCTTTTAGATGTTCAATGTTAGCCTCCTTTATCCATTCCAAAACCACTTTTTCTCCCAGTGATCTCAGTGTATTTGGGATCACTGTCTTGTTGGAACACTCACTTGTGTCAAAGTATTAACCATCTAACACAAAATATGTGTTACAGGTAAAAAGATAACCATTCAGGACATTCAGTAAAAACTCAGAGGTTCTGCTTTATAATCAGCACCTTTGAGCGCGGCTGCAATTGGCTGCTGTTCATGTAGATAGGCTAAAAAGTACTTTATCATTTTAGACAAACATCGATTAACGACTAAGGACATTCGAAGGTGTCAAGGTGAGCCTAAGCCAAAGAAAACCACACCAACTTCCTTGTGTAATGAAGACAACTGGCTCCAGATTTCCTCTAATCAACAGCTAGATGACTGAAGCTTATCCTGTTGGATGTTGCAACTGGATATTAACCCTAAAATCATTTGGATGAATAGAACGGATAAAAGCAAACTATCACTGAACTTCCAAATAGTTCCAAACCTCATATTAAAAATTTATGGGCCATACTTTAAATTGCTGCCTGTGTCAGAAAACAATCAATTCTAATATGCTCCACGAATTAAAAAGAGAGGTCAAATATTGAGATGGGAGGCTGCTGATGGATACTAAAAGCTTGTTGCTTATCTCTAACTTATCAATGGTTTTTACCCAAGTATTATTCAGGGTTGTTGTACATATTCTAGTCTGTATTTATTATTTTTGACTCTGCGTTAACAAGAGAAAATTGTCAGCAGACTGGTGTAATAATTTCTACATTTTAAAAAGTTGGAGTTATATGTTGTGTAACAGTTTAAATACATCTGTTAAAGCATTTTTTTATAGAATATTCATTCTGCACTGTACCAATTCATAATAAGCATTATCTTAAGTCACATCACAAGATTAGCAAATCCAATCTACATCCAATCACATCAAATCTAAGTCAAGCCTGTTTGACCAGAAAAAAAAAGATAAATCCAGAAAACAGAGAGAAATAGAAATCAAAAGGAAAGATAATGAACTAAAGAAAATCTTTAGTTTACACAGGTTTGTGTAAACATCAACGCTGTTCACACAATAAACTACTATAACTATAAATCAACAAAAATACTATTCATAAAAGGCTGCTAAGTTTTCAACATATCATGCAAATAGGGGGATAAGATTGTTTCATTTTTTTTTACTATACACTGAATAGGTATTGTAATAGGTTATTGTTTTACAGAAAAACCTAAAACCTTTGCCATTCCTGACTGCGGCCTCCTGTGATGCACCGGGAGTCTGGTACCCAACGATAAAAGATGGGCTCTGCTTTTAACACCACAACATTTTTGTTGCCAGTCCTGAAGTGTCACCTTTATGCATGAATGAATAAATCCACTGCTGGCATGTTTGATGTCCCGGTGCCTGTAGCACTCACCAGCATGTTTTAATTCCCAGGATGGGGTTTAGCGAAGTGGATGGTTGACACCAGTGCTGTTTCTTAAAATAAAAAATAATAATTAAAAAATAACTAACTAGAAAAGAACAAATACTAAAATGGACTTTTAGGAGCTTTGCTACCAGTGACATCCAGTCAGGGGAGGCAAGTGAGGCATTTAGAGAAATAAAATACAAACAATCAGATAAGAGAAACTCAGTTTGTCCATCTGACTGTTCGATAAATTGTTTTCTCTGCAATTTCTAAATGTTATGGTAACATTTGCTGAATGTACTCATTTCCTGTTCAAATACATGGAGAAGGGCAAGGTGAAGCTCCTGTTCTGTTTCACACACAGTGACCGAAGCCCATTACCGTCTTTCTTTATAATCCATGTATATGTAAAATAACCTGTTTAATTACATAATGTATGACACAGGTTGACGCTCCAAAGTCTGTCTAATACTTATTGAATGTGTGTGTGTGTCATATTGAGTCTTTTTGATTGGTCATAAATGGTGAGGCAGGAAGTACCATGCTGCACTGATAGGGGGCAGTGCTGAGCCCCATTGGCACCATGGGCAACAGATGCTCTTCTTCTCCTGGGCGATTATCACCATTGAGGCAGTCACACAGTTAAAACAAGGACGATTTTTACAACAGAGTGTTAGAGATATCTGTGGCGACAGAAAGGCGTGTGAGCTTCATATACAAACAAAGCTAAGATCATATTTTCAATTCTAATAAAAAAAATAAAAAAATATATTGAATGTTTAAATGGTTTAATTTGACTGTAGCTATATGAAATATTTTTTTTTCTTGCCATCATATTGCTAAACAGCATGAAACTGATTAAAGCTTAATTTAAAGCTTTTAAAATAAGTAAGCACAATTACTTAAGGTCAAAATTGAAATATAAGCTGTTATTTTGGGTTTTGAGTATGTGTTCTTCTGACTTCAAATAAGTAAGTGCATCACCAATAATGAACCTTACTACATGTCACTCTGTTATCTACAGCCTGTCACACAGACAAGTCTTATTTTCTGTATGTGTATAAAAAAAAATATCAAAAGTAACAGCTTAAAGACAGAAATAAAGAGGACCAAAGAGTTAAAATGGATAAAAACCCTTTTGTCTTTGACAAACTGAAAAAAAAAAGATCTCTCTCTCTCTAAGGTCAGGTTTGTTCTGGATTCCCCCTCAGTTTCCTGAAGATATGACCAGGTAAATGGTCCACACATCCAAAACATGTTTTGAGGGTACTTTCATGTCAAACATGTTTCACAGCACTGAAACTGCTGATTTGATGTACGCCCCAGACTCTGGTGTGGTGACAATGCAGCAGTGACCTGAGTGTTACCTCTTATGAAACAGATAATGACATCAACCTCGTCAACCTTGAAGAGGAGGCTATTATTGGCACGGCTCAGCAGCGGGTCCCCGCATGTTTTCAAAAGTGTCATTTTTAGTATTAAAAGCTAGTCTTCTGCAACCCTAGTTTAATTCAATTCAAACTGCAATACAATATTTTAAAATGTAGTTGACTGTAAAAAAAGTCAACTAGTAAAAACCAAGCTGTTGAGGCCCAGTCACTTTTACAAAGTCAGTGGCACTTCTTCTACTCCTGAGAAATCATTTGGTGATTGTAGAGAGAAACAACTAACCTTCAACAGGGAAAAAAAAGTACTTTTCTGACAGGATTGAAAATGGGTTGAGAGAACAAAATGGAGACAAAGAAGAAGACACAGAAGCCTCAAACTACAATAAAAAAACAAAGATAAAAGCTGTTTCTAAGCTGATAAGGTAGACTGGCTCTCTGCTGGGGTCCAGTTGGGGGCCACCAAAGATTCAAGCATGAATATATAACAAAAAAATTACGCTTTCACAGGTAACAGGTTTAAAACATTATGTTAATGTACATTTCTCTATGTGTAATTACATTTACATATGCATGTCTGTGGTTGTATGTATTTATATGTTATGTAAATACATATTCGTATGTGTGAGTATGAATATATTACATATAATTTGTGTACATATGGATGTTTTCAAATTTATAGTTTTTCCCCTACACTGTACTGTTCATTTTATTCTGTTTTTAGTTTCTGTTGCTCTTGTTTTGTCCACTTTTTGCCACGACATTTTAAATTTTCCACTTGCGAGATTAATAAAGGATTGTCTTATCTTATGAAGAATTAAAATCTTTGATTTTCTTCTAGTAAGACTGAAATTTGACATTGGTTTGGTTTTAGAAGCAAGCAAAAGTGCAAATAATTAGTGTTGCATGTATTACCTTCTTACTTCTCATACTATATCTTCTCTCACAATAATTTTCTTTCATCCATTCTCTCATTCCATTGATAAAAATGTTATTCAATTTTATTTTGTTGAGATGGAAATTGTGGTGCAAACCAGGAGGCAGACCCCATTAAAATTGTTCAAAATGCTACCCTGGTCAGTCACCTCACAGCGTGAAAGTGTCCCATTACGGTTCTGAAACTGGACCGCCACAGGCTCAATCTCTGCAATTTCCCAGCGTGTCCATCAGCAGTCATGTATCTGCACAAAATGGCCTGCAGCTAATAGGACTTTACCATCTCACTGAAAACCGCAGACGACTAAGTCAGCTGAATGCCAAAACCGTAGGAAAAGAGGTTAGGATTGTCAGTCAGTAATAAAGGACGTTGCAGTCTGAGGTAACTCTGGTTGAAGGTCGAGAGGTGAGACATGTTCTTGAACCTGCTGACAGTAGGCAGCAGCTTTTTTTTTTTTTTTTTTACATGTTGTCATGAAGGATCGTTTGATATGTGTGGACACATGTCAAAAAGGTTTTAGATCAAACCCTAAAGCCACGTCGTTCACTGCCCAGAAAATTGGACATGCACCGTTTCTCCCAGGAAGCTTCAATCTCTCACATCAGAGCAACTTTCTCACTGCAGTCGGTCATCTATGATAATTTAATGTTACTGTTTCTAAACAAGAATTGAAACACCACTTAATTAATACTTTAGGCTTACTATAATTTATTCACAAAGTGATGTTAGTCTGCCTAAAACAATGCTGGATTTAAGAATTTTTGTGGGTCAAGGGCCACTTTAATTAAAAACAAATGATGGCAAGTAAAGGGATTTGAAAAAGAAAGTTGATCATTTATTTATTTATTTATTTAGTCTTTTGTGTATCACAGAATAATGAAAATGATCAAGCTGCTGGTTCACTTGATATTGTATACATCTAGCGTCAAGAGCGATATTTTGAGTTACTGTAACATTGGAACCCCGCCTGTCTACGGTTCAGTATTCATGGAATCAAATTAATATTTCTGTGGAACAAATTATTTCCCAAAATTTTGCTTATTTCATAGAGCATATCTAAAATTAAAAAAACAGCGTGGGAAGCTAAAATACTACTTGACACTCTGGCTGGCATTTGTAAACCAACCAATCGAGGAGCACGATTAATTTAACTTCCTCCTGATGGCGGTACCCCGAACAATTAAAATTGACAAAAGGAATCTGAAGTACTTGTGCATTTCATCTTTGTGCAGGTTGTTGTTGTCCCTGTTGGAGTCAGAGTCTGACCCAGAGCAGGAAAAAGAGGACAAGGAGCCTGCAGGGCCATGCGACCTTCGTGGAGAAGCACGTGAAGCTAACAGAATCATTGTAGAGATGTCGATCAGTGTAGAACCTTATTTAAGAACCATGTTCTGTAACCTATATGTATTCTATGATGTGTAAGTAATCAGTTCATTATTGGTGAAGAATTACCTGAAGTCGTGAGAGAAAGAAAAATAGTGTATTGTCGTTATGTCGCTCCAGAAGCCGCTCAAACTGACTGACAGCGATGCAATGTTTGGAACTATCGAGAGCTGAAAATAAACCTATACATGTCAAAGAGTTTGAACAGTGTCGTAATACTGAAAATTTTGACTTGTCTACTTGCAACTTCAGTATAATTAAACTTAGACAACAAAATTGTTGCAAGGAAAAGAAAAGGCAAAATTACAAAACTGATTTGCTGGTGGTAATCATGACCTTTTTTAGGAGTTCCACCGCAAATGGAGTGATGTCATAGACTAAAAAAAAAAAAAACTTAGTATGCTGAAGAGAAAAATGAACTTTATAAA
This sequence comes from Poecilia formosa, assembly GCF_000485575.1. Lineage (NCBI taxonomy): Eukaryota > Metazoa > Chordata > Actinopteri > Cyprinodontiformes > Poeciliidae > Poecilia > Poecilia formosa. The sequence continues at coordinate 578,344 of NW_006800036.1, forward strand.
GTTCATTTTCTCTGACTGAAAAATATAATCCAGCACCAGGAGAGAGTAAATTTAAGTTTTTTTGCACTCCTGCACCCTCAAACCAAACAATGTATTTATGGGCTAAACAAGAGGATTTGCATTATATTTTCCATTCAAGGACCAGACTCAATAAAACTGCCAAACCAAGTCGAGTGTTTGCTCGTTTACTCAAAAGCAATTTCCAATACAACACCTTCCTCGTCACCACCAAGAAGACAGAAAACACCATATGAACGAACAGACTTTGAAACAAACCTTCACCACCATATTAGACAATTCTCACACTTCCAGATGGTCAACAGGCAACCAGAACAGCACCTCACACAGCTTTGTGCTTTATGATCCTGACGGCCACAGTGGAGACAGCTGAGCCCACTTGACCTGCATGAGGCTAAACTA
>NW_006800036.1:590890-619554 GCF_000485575.1 Poecilia formosa
TGCACTGCAGCATGCAGCAATCAAAACATATCAGATTCCACACCTCCTCATTACCACATTGCTCTCTCAGTAAGTTCCTACATAATTTAAGTTGTGTAGAGGAATAGTATCTATCACCTGAACAGCTGTCAAGTCAATAGTCTTCCCCATTTGTTTACATACCTTAATATATGGTTGATGCATTGAAAGTATTATTTTTAACCGATTGGTCTTAATACACTTTTTTTTTTTTGGATAAACTACATTTTCAGTTTTCATCAGGCGAAAACCATAATCATCAAATTTGGATCTGACTTGAGAGGCCTGCATTTGGAGGATGAAAACGTCTCGGCGTTCCTCCTGGATCTGTGGCTGCAAACCAATCTTTTATAGGCAGAAGGCAATGTATCCAAAGAGTCATTCAAAGATATGGAGACAATAACGCAGTATTGCATAAATAAATGCAACAACAAAAAAAGTTTGATCTAAAACAAAAAGAAAACAAAAAAAAGTGGTCTTCATTTGCTCACAGTGTTAATAAATTCATATGCAGATCTCATTCATCGGGTATGAAGTCTTCACACCGAAACATTATTCAGAGCAGTGCAAAAGGTTCGGCTCCATCACTAAAAGCCCTCTTTATGTATGCATATCTGTGCAGCCTACACTCATACCTGCACAAAGAAACCATAAATTGTTCAAACACAGAGGAAGTGACTTAGAACTCCGTGTGGGGCTGTCAAAGCCAACCCATGCTTGTCCCAAATGTTCACTTCTATTGATCGAAACCTAAAAAGCTTTCACTCAATGCAGTAACGCCACAGGAGAGCACAGTGTGTCGACTGCCAGCAGACAGACTGACCCCTGGGAGGACCGAGCCACTGTTATTATTAGAATGACTCATCACTCGGTCATACTGCAAAGTGGCCTCTGTAGATTTAGCCGGCTGTGAGAGTCTGCATCAAAGATGTATAGAAAATAAGGGCTATTAAAGTGAGCTGCTCATAGTGAACTCTGTATATTACATTGAATTCCTCAGCTGTTTATATGATGTACATTGAGGAGTAACTTACATCACTTTGGATTTATATATAAAATATATAAAGCTTCAGTGTTCAGAAGGCGTTTGTTGATCAAATTTCAGTATTCATTTTTCTTTTGTATAAACTGTTAAGAAAATAAATTTAGAATATGCTAGTTTTAAAACTTAACATGTCTTGATTGAAATAGCCTAATTATAGTTTTCATATTAATAACTTATTCTGCTCTATTGACCTTTATGTTACCTGTAGTTACAGCAGATGGTTTGCTAAGATCTTTTGAACTGCCCTTTGTCTGTGTGGGAAACAATCAGGAGAAGTTCCAGTTTTCACACTCATCTGTGAAAAGCCGTAAAACAGCAGGAGTTCAGGTCAGTAGAGGAGAGTCTCAGCTTCCACTCTGTTTAGACAAAGGGAACAAACGGCTTTTGATCTTGGAAACAAATTTCAGGGAGTTTCTAACTAAAGATAGAGCCAGAGATTTCCCTAAAATATATTATAACTATAAAATCTACTTCTTCAACAAAACGTAACTACATCTCTTAGTACAGTTCAAGAAAGTTACAAGAGATCACGATAATCTCATTGTACAAAGGTAGTCAAGAGAAGTGCACAAAAATCCACAAGTGTTTGCTCTTTTGTCTCAACACACTTATAGAACTTTGCAGTTCTCTTTATTGAGATGAATCTTCATATGTCAGCACACATTCCTGCAACTGCACCACACCCCAGGCCCAACGCTAATATAACTTTCGCAGACCACGTCAGGATGCAGTTGTACTTGAATATTGACCAATGCCAGCTTGGCACTACAGCCACCAGAATCACATATCAAAGCTATGTGTGCACAGGCTGCATTTCATAGCTGCATGGCCACGACCACGACCATGGTCCAACATAATCCACGACTACATTAATAAACCAACATGAAATCAAAGCTTGTGTATACACATATAACGCCGCATCGTTATTTATGCATTTATGAATATGTTGTTTATATGCGCCTAATTAACTAGCCACAACAAACTCGTTTGTGTCCACTTTCTAATCCAGTGTGACGTCCATTAGGTTGGCATAAATTCAGGACAAGATGATTCATGAAGTTCTTATACATCAAACTTCAGGGCCGCTACAGATATAAGTTTTTATAATGGTGGTTTTTATCAGAGGCTTCCAAGGAGCTGCCTATTTTTCGCTCCCTGCTGCCAGCCACCTGCTTCAGATAATAAGGCGAGGCCAACAGAGTACGGCCCCCCCTGCACCTCCCCTCTCACCGTCCCCACAACATGCCACTGTACGAGCTGTTGCTCAAGCCGAAACCAGGGGAGGAGGGCTTGAGAGGGAGATAATATTTATTTGGAGAGCATAGCGGGGGCGTTGCCTCAGATACAGCTAATCTTCACACCTCATTGCTGAGATGTGTCTGGCTGCTGCCTTTTTTCCTTTTTCTTCTCCTGTTCCCCTCCTGCTGTCTTCCGACGACTCATCTCTTCAGACTTCCTGGCTGTCTCTTTTTCTCTCTCTCTCTCTCTCTCTCTCTCTCTCTGTCTCTCCCCACCTCAGGGACATCAGCTTAAGGGGCCAAAGGGTGGTGCAGTAGAAAAAAATAATGGAGATATTATGATAAACCCATCATATTATCTTGGAATTATAATATGATAGTGAACTGATAATGTGAGGAGTTTCAAGCACGGTGGCATTGGAGATGTTTGTTAATGGTGTAGCCTTTTCCAGGTATTTACATGTTTTATGTGTTCAGGTGTCATGTCGATCATAAACTCCTCTGACAAAACTTCTTCCAAACTAACCACTTTCAAAAATACTCGACAAGAATCAAAAAAGTTGCTTTATTAAGTTTGGAATCCCAATTACGAGAAAGTCATATTACATTTTAATGCTCATGAAACCTATGACAGAACTCACTCACAACATCCACTAATCCTTGGATAAGTAAGATAACCTTTGACAAAATATATGTATGTCTCCTTTTTTTTCTATGTTCTCCCTCCACATATGGGTTCACTGGGTACTCTCATCACCACAGTACAAAAACCATGAGTCGGTAGATTAACGGCTCTCCATATTTGATTTTAGGTGCAAGTGTGTGCATGCCTGATTGTTTGTCTTGTGTGTCTCAGTGTTGCTGTGTGATGGACTGGCGACCTGCCCAGATGTACCCCGACCCTGCTGGAGAAAAGGATCTGCCCTACTTCTGATAAGGAGATATAGACTTTTTTTTTTTTTTTTACTTTAACTAAAAAAGATTAAAGAAACACAAATCCTATCCACAAGATCTGCTCACTGAAAGCCACTCCTCTCACTAGACTTCAAAGGTTAAGGATGGTATTTTTGTACTAGGTACCAGTAGTTTGTCATACTTTATCTCTAAAACCAATTTCCATGGACACGGAACAGGGGAGGTGTTTGGTATAAATCAAGTACAGCATTCCAGGAAGAGAACATCATACCAACTTAGGTGGAAATGCCATGGTTTGAAGATAGATTGCTGTTGCAGGACCTGGACATCTTTCATCCATGCAGTCCACCGTATATGAAGATTTGAGGAAAATGGGACTATATGCAAAAAAACAAAAAAAAACAAAAAAAAAAACAAGAAAAAAAAGCTGCATCAGAACCCAAACCCACAACATGACAATGACCTGAAACATATGAGCAGATCCAGCAAGGATTGGCCTAGAATTAAGGGTAACACTTTATCTGAAGGGGTGTGCACAAGACAGACACGTCACTGTCATGAACATGAAGGAGTCGTTACCACTATTTGTGACTGTTGTCATGAAGTGTCATTTGGTAAATAATGATATTTTTATTGCAAAGTTACATTAGAAGTTGCATTAAAACTGTATTAAAAGTGTCAACTTTGTATTATTTGGTAAATAATGACACTTACAGAAAAGTTACCTTAAAAACTTGCATTAAAAGTTCATTAAATGTGTCAACTTTGCATTGAAAGTGACATTACTTACCGAATGACACGTGACAACAGTCATAAATATTCATGGCCATAACAGATGTTATGTTATGTTTATGACAGTCTCATGTCAGTCTTATGCACACCACTTCAAATAAGGGGTGTGCATTAAGATATGGATAGTCCTTGGCCTAGTCAAAGTCAGTAACATTAAGATGCTTTGGAGTGATTTTAAAGTGGGATGAACATCCAAGAAAGCCCTCAAAGTGAAACTTTCTTCAGGACTGTCAGAGACTAGCAGCTGGGTCCCACTGAAGTTATTTCAGCTGAAATGGGTAAAATTCAGCTGAGTTATAACCTTTTCATCAACTAGAAAACACATTTTGCTCAAGTCTTTATTTAATGAGTAAAACAAGGTCAAATGTAAGTGTTTTTCATGTTAACAAGGTTCTAATAAATGTAATAGATTTTTTTTAAAAGCCTTTGTAATCCATCTATTCGTATTTTTTTTTTTTTCTGTTTGGCTCCAGACTTTCTCCCCTTTACTAATACAAGCTGGAAGTCATGAACCGTTAGACTAAGATGTTTTAGGAATACTCTTAATCAGCTTCATATCTTTATCTTTTTTTTTAATTGGCCACTGGCGTCCTAATACGTGTTATTAATATGGACATGGTGAGACCTGGGCGTTAAATATTAAGCTTCATCTTTTTATAACGAGCCAGTCTCATTCAGCTCAAAAAGATTTCAAACAAGCTAGAGGCAAAAATATCTAATATTTAAATTTGAAGTCTGACCTTCCTGCCCCCGTTTGAACTGCGGTGACTCTGGTAATTAAATATTCAGAAGTTTTGCTTTCATGTTTGAAAGTATGTTTTATAGATCCTTTAATTTGTCAAAAAAAAAAAACTGTGTGCAGTTTTACTTTATTTCTGCTGTCTTTGTAAAACACTCATTGTTCTAAGGTTTTAAATCTCCACAGTGTTTTTATTCCTAGTTACATGCTCAAGAGCTGTGAGGAGACTTTGTGACGTAAACACTCTTGTGATTTATGTCAACCTGTACGGTAAGCTGGGAGACACTGTGAACGACCCTTCAATGAAATATTGGCAGCAATATAAATGAAATTACAATTTAGGAGCTTGTATGCAAAGTTGAGAGACAAAAAGTGAGCCTTGGACTCCCCTGAGTATTTTATTGTGTACGCGAATGCTTTTCCAACAAATACCAAATGTCAGAGGCCCTTAAAGAAGACGGAAGCCAGAAGCAGGATTAGTGTCTGGTATGTCAGCTTTCTGGACGCTCGCCCTCAGTCTGCCCTTTGCTTCAGCCAAACCTTTCGCTGAGACTGCCCATCAGGATCCACGGATGGGCATGATGGATCTGCTGTCAGGCAGGAAGGTGTCGATCTAAGGAAATAAATTAAACTCATTAAGGTTACAAGGACTGCGATTTCTTCAGTGCGGTTATGATACAGGTGCTGAAATAAACCTCTAATTTAGAGGGACAAAATAGCGGGCAACTTGTTCTGGAATATAACAAATCGCAATCATTAGGGGAGGGCAAAATAAATTCTTGTGTGAACTTTCTTGCTTCTTACTTAAGGATGAGCTACACATGCAATAATTTCATGAAATAAATAAATGTGTCTGTTGTTTTTGTTGAAAGGAGATATCTATGAATGTTTGTAGGCATGACTGACCAATCAAACTGCTGTTTCCTGTTGTTTTGGAGTTAATTGTTTCAGTTTGTTGGAATGGAATATGGGTCACTTTTATTGTGAATCGTTTGCTGTTTACGGCCAATTTTAATAACTGGCTGCATCCAAACCTTCTTTAAATAAATACCACACATCCATCTATCTATCTATCATCTATCTAGATAGAAAGATATCTAGATAGATATCTTTCTATCTATCTAGATGATAGATAGATAGATAGATAGATAGATAGATAGATAGATAGATAGATAGATAGATAGATATAGATAATCATCTTGCTGACGTGTTGCAAAAATAGTACCACTGCCAGCAGTGATGTGATGAATGCTTCTTGTTTGGTCCTCTGTCACGGTCAATAGTGACAGCCCAGAGGGAATGTCAATATTTACATAACCAGTGACCTACCATCTAAATCCATCATCTGACCCATGTTAAACACGGCGGCGTGCTACCAGGATCCAGCCACCCTCACATTCTGGATGACTTTACACAACCCTTAAACAAAAGGACATTTTCTGCAAATGCAGAATATTTACAACATAACGGTGAAAATGTTCCTGAACTGATGAGGGGAGCGATGGTTGGCAATTGAAGTGATTTGTGTCATTTTCCCTCTAATCTACCTAACATGACGATTTGATTCAGTTATGTGAAAAAAATTAAATGATGATGTACAGTGCTAGTTAGGAACCGGTCCATCTCAAATTAAATTGTAGCGACAATTTAATTTGAAATCAACAATTTAATTTGAAATCAATGTTCTTAATTATTAAATAACTGTAGAAGCGGGAGGAAGCATGTGCATACAGGTCATTTATTCAAGATGATTTCTACACGCATATCTAAATAACTTGGGGTTTTTATTTACTGAAGGCGCAGTTCATGCGGGTTAAGCCCAGATTTTGTCTTTCAGATGCATAAACATGTTGCAGATTGTGTTATTGTGCATCGCTGGTCTACTGGTTCAACCGGAAGATTTTTTTTTTTTAAACAAATGCAATTAGTTCCACTTATGTGCCTCCTGATGTTATGAGTGCAAAATTTAAAAAGTCAACACAAAGAACAAGAGCAAACAAGACAGTGTGTATTCTTGTAATGAGTAGCACGTTCAATAGCAGTAATCTCCTGGGACGAGATCAGGAGGTCCGCGAATCCAAAAGCTGTGAGACATCTATGCAATTTTTGTTTGTTGAATATATATTGGATCACAGTTAAAAACAGTCATTTCACTTTTCATCATGTTTTCACAGTTCAAACATGCACACTGCACACATATGAACCCCATATGACCTTTCAAAAAGGAATATTTATAAATCTTATTAGGTCTGAAGCTTGTTAAAAGATTATCTTTAAACGTGAAAACAAAAGATGTATAACATTTTGTAGTGTTTGCAGGGATGCAGAAAAGTGAGTTTTCATTCGCATCAATTTCATTCGCAGCAATAGGAATGATGGCTGCTGTAGTCTGGACAGTGGAATCATTTTTCTTTTGTTTTCTTATGGATTAGTCAGATGAGCACCAGCTTGCATTGAGGACCTTTACATGTCTATGTCCAGAGCAGGTAGCTGAGGTCATGTGATCAGGACCTGCTGGCTGTGCGTCACACCAGCCTGAAAATCAAATTGTTTTGTTACGGAGAATCCAAGTCTAAAACTCTACCATTGAGTCCACAATCTTTGAACTCTATTACTTGTTTTCTTTTTTTAATAAAAACTAGCTTTTACGTAATTTCAGTTTCTTGGTTTATGTTAAAACACTTTGAGATCATTTTATCATGAATGTGGCTGTAAACATTTTCCATATTAAAGCTCAGAACCATCATCTTTAAGTAATGAATGGCAGTGATTATTGAGAATTGTGTCAAATTATTAGTCCTTTAGTTGGCTGGATATTACCGTAGTTGGCCTATGGTTGTCATAGAAACCACCATATAAATTATAATGATTTACTGCTAAAACTGAAATATTCCATTAGGGTTTTTAAATTTTTAAAAGGGTTTTTAAATTGGATTAGAAATGTGTGATGTAAAGAATTAGACACAATTAAGCAGATATAAGACAAACTTAAAAATTCCAGTTTAATTTTCAAGGGTCTCCCTCAATGAAAAATTTAATCTTTCTCAAACCAGTAAAGATGTTGTTTTTCTTTTTGTTTCTTTTTTAAAGAAACTTAAAATATTAAAGGGCATTTTAAAAAAGTTCATTTTGTGCTCAGAATAAACAAAAATGCTACTTTTCAGTACCTCATCAAATAACCTGTTAATCTCTCATTTACTCTCTGGAGAGCTAAATGTTTTTGGCAATTGTAACCAAAAACTACTGTACTTGCAGTTTTGTTGAACATGCTCTGTAAATGCATTCAGAATGAAATATTTTCTCAATAACTCGGACATTGTGTTGTGTATGTGTGTAACCCAGTGACACATTTTAGCAGCATTTGGTGCCTGGCAGGTGGTCATTTCTGACTCCCCACAACAGTTGGTGATTTAGAAGGGACCTCAATCTGCACACTGTGAACAGACTCTACTGTATTCATTACATGGAGCTGCTTCCTGGGTAATAATCACAAAATACAAGAATATGCACATTAATTACTTCTTTCATACAGTTTAGAACTAGATGCATGCTGAAATCATTCATAAGAGTTAAAAAAACAAAACAAAACAAAAAAAAAACAATAGGTGCTATCTCTAATGTGAGTTTTTCTTTGTTTCTGTGTGGATTACCTAACTGATTCTAAGGTTGTTGTTTTTTTTTTTAAAGGTTTTTCAAAATGTATTACACCAAACATTTAAGTATGTGATACATACTCTTATTGCCATAACTAAACATTAAATGTGGAAACAATTTTCATTTTTAAACATGCACGTTTCATGATTTTAGTTCTTTTTCAAGCAAGTTGTTTTATCATATAATTTCCATTTTAGAATGTTGGGATTTATGCCCCAGGTTTGGACTTGGGTAATCGGTTTCCAGAAGGGTTCAAATCTGCACAGATTTTGCTACAGGTCCAAAATCAACGTTATAATATTCGAGCTGCTTTGTTATCACAGTACTACTTAAAGCTAGAAATTTACATATCGCCAAATCATGTCTGGAATATTGGAAAAAAAGTGTCTCATGAAAGACATTTTGCCCCACCTTTGAATTCTCCTTGCAGAGAAATGAAAATATAAATTAAATAAATAAATAAATTCCTTAGATGAGAAGCAACCCCACAAAAGGATGAATCAGGATGCGTCTCAGAGACGACCTGTCAGAGCCATCTGACGTTATCAGCCGCTGACACAATATCAACACTGGAGATTACACACACAGCCTGGAACTCATTATCTAATAAGGAAATTGACCAAAAGTCTTGCGTTCTCAAATCCGTTTGCTGCTAAAGTTGAACAAGCATTGATAGCAAAACAGTCAGCGCACTTTCCTACAGCTTACCTGGCCTGAATTTATCACAACTGATTAATTTGTCAGAGCCAGAAAAAAAAAAAAAAACTCCAAGAAAAATTAGGTTTTGGGTCTTCTTCGTCACACTAGACAACTGGAAAACTTTAGGATCGACACCAGATGTTTTTTTTGTTGTTTTTTTTTAACGGCTTCTGATGGGAATTACTGCTGTGGAGAAAAACATCTGGACTAATATTGTTAGCCTCTCAGAACTGCAATGCAGCAGAAGCAGCAAAAGGCTGGTTAAGGAAGATCCATGACTGGTTTTGTTAATCTCACCTTTACCGTTTCATTTACAGTGGAATGTGTTTTATTCCCTATTGGTTTGATCACTAAGTTGTGATTAATTTTAGGGCAAATTAAGAAGGGCTTCAATGTAAAGAAAAAAAGAACTATAAAACCTTTACTTCTCATACATAAAACCAATATTTATACACTTAAAAATCTTGCCCCAATTATCAATTAAACATGTCTGCATTTCAGCCAGGGTCCTCGTCCCCGTAGTCTCTTTGGGTCAGGTGTGGAGGAGGACGTCGTCCTGACTAAATCTGCTCCTATAGACCCGGTACAAGCGGGCCGAGGTCAGGACTGAACATCGACCAGCTTCCTCTTGCGGTAGTTCAGAACCAGGCTGGAGGCAGTGAGCTGTGCGGCCTGGCCCTTCTCCCAGCCCTGGAAGCCGTTCAGGCTGTTCTGACCGGACCTGAACAGAACCTTCTCCAAGCAGTCCAGTCGCCCCACCAGCACAGATGTGTCTTCATTGTAGGCGTTCTGGGAGGAGTCCATCGTTCGCCTAAAGCGGCCGATGAACGTCTGGAGGGACGACAGAGTGAGAAGGTCACGATCACAGTTTGCAGTTAATGAATTTTAATATGACTGATGCTTTCTATTTTTTGTTTTTGTTTTTTTTTTGAAGTCGATCCCATCTGGAATTTTTTCTTCTACAGGCAAAATTGTTTAAAAGTGTTAGAAGCAAAGTGGAAGAGGGGATGGTGCCTCTCAAAATAAATGTATTGGATTGCTGCACACTCTAGTGGTGATAGAGATCAATAACACTGCCTTGCCTTCTGACGTTTAGTAAACAGGAAATGGAGCAGAAAAGACATCTGGGCTGCTAAACCTGTATCAGAATGTTGATCTAAATGTCAAACTTACAGGTTAAATTAAAGACAACTCGCTCATGCACCGAAAAAGGTAAGAAAATGCCAGCTGTTGGTGGCAGTTAATAAAACATGCTGCCGTGTACGCTTGGTAAATTGTAAATTAATGAAGAAACTAATTGGCTTCTGTCCTTGTCAGAAGTGAGCAGGTTTGTCTCCTCACCTAAAGGTCAGACACACAATTACTAATCTGCAAAGACGTCCCACCTCATCTAAGACGAACATAAATCACAGCAAATGACATCTAATCAGTGACATTTGTCTGACTGACAGCGTTTGTTGTTTTCCACTCGGGGGTTATCTTCAGAAACGGACTCAAGCTGGTAACTACTGCACTTCCTCCCAGTCGCTCGTACCTGTAACAACGCGTTTGCGATGTCTGGGTTTTCCGGATTGTCAAAATGCAGCATCTGGGAGCCCAAGCCGTAGTAGTAGGGCCCCATCTTATGCAAGTCCACCACGTTGGGGTCCGCCGTGAACACGGTCCTCCAGCCCTCTTTGTAGATTTTAGGAAGCTCCACAGACAACACCTTCCTCTTCTTCTCATACAGACCCTTACAGAGCCATAGAGGAAGCTCCATCTTTGTGCCCTGAAAGGAAAGAAAGAGCGCTTAGTGTAGCAAACAGGCTCTTAGGCACCAACAGGCCGCTCTCCAAACTGCTGGCGCCGATGTGTTCGTGAAGGCAAATGAGCCAAATGCAAATACCTTAAAACATATTTTTTTAACTCTTCATGATATTCAATCATTCATTTTTAATATGTGCTTAATTCTGTGCTTTGTCACATGTAGATTCACGTCTTTCTCTGTGCTTAACATGCAAGAGACAGGGTTCGAACTGGTCAGGTTATGAGTCCATCACAAAGACACATAGAACTAATAACTAAGGGCAGCTCAGTCACTAATTTTCCTAATATTCATGTTTTTGGATTGTGGGAGAATCCAGAGGACAGACCCGCACATGTACAAAAAAAAAAAAAAGCATGAAATGCCACAGAGAAAACACCTGACCATTATTTGAACCTGCGACCTTCTAACTACAAGGCAACAGTGTTACGACTGTGGATCCACTTCGAAGGTATGTTAGTTTAACGCAACACAAAGGGTGCGTTCACACTGCAGCCTGAAGTGACCCAATTCCGATTTTTTGGCAATTCCGATTTTTTTGCCGGGCCGTTCACACTCCCAGTAATTGCGACCTGTATGCGTTCTGCAGTGTGAACGGGAAAACGACCTGAAAGTGTCCCGCATGCGCAGTAGAGGGCGCAATAGCGTCAGCGTTCTGCCAACCGCCATAAAAAGAAGAAGAAGTGCTCAGTGTTTGCAGAAGTAAACATAGAGGCTAACGGTGGAGCTTAGCTTAAATATTTGAAGTTGTTGTCCAACCGGAGCAGCATATTAACAACTTTGTCCGTCATGGTTGTTGTTTTTCTTCCCGGTTGCGTGTATGAGGACGCAGAATAGTGAGATTTGTTGAGAATCAGTTATGTTCAGTTCGGATGAATGCGACCTGGACGTTAGGTCGCATTTGAATCGGATATGTGTCGGATATGGGTCACATTCGCACACTGCCATGAAAAGATCGGATACAGGTCGCGTTACGTCAAAAAAAATCGGAATTGGGTCACTTCAGGCTGCAGTGTAAACGCACCCAAAGACAGAAAACAAGATTCGAAGGTTCAGACTTTTTTTGTTGAATTTTTTGGCATTCTGAAATGTTTCGAATCAAACAAATTGTGATGTCAGACAAAGATAACCTAGGTTCAATAAATTAAACTAAGGCTAATTCATAAAATAAGCTTGTTTATATTTACGTAAATAAACTTTGGGGGCGCTATCCAATCGAACAACTGAAAAAGTAATTATGCGTTTTGAATAATTCGGATTGTAAGTGACTAATGTTCCAAATAAGTTGAGTTTTGATTAAAAGTTAGCCAAAGAATTGTATGTTTTGTGTATTAAATTGTATGTTTGTTTGTTTTTAAACTGTAAGAGTTTAAAAAAATTTTTTTAGTGTTATGTTGTGTTTTAATGTACAGCAATTTGTATCAGCTGTGGTTGTTTCAAAGTGCTTTATAAATAAAGTTGGTATGGTAAAGAAGATTAAATTTGCGCCGACTTTACGATGGAGTAGTATTTATTCTTGAACACCGAAAATGTAATTTTTAGAACAACAATGACTAAAACTATTAAAAACTAAGAACACTGAATTGAGATTGGCGAGACGTTCGGTTGAATTCCATATTATTTATGCCTCATTAACTTTTAAGTACATAATAATGTAAAGAGTGATTTAGAGATAAATGCTGTGCCAGAAGTCATTGTAATTTATTGCAGAAAACTCAACCAACCTCTGGGATGTCCTGTGAATCACTAGACTTCTCCAGAAATCCAAGTCGGGGGAAAACGCACTCCGTCCGGACAGGCAGTCTCTCCTGGGAGAGCAAAATGTCGTCGAGAGACAAAAAATTCTCCTCCATCCCCACACCGGGAGGTACGGGAAAATAAGATGGTGTGTCCATGTGAGTAAATGTGAGACCAAAGTTAGACAAGTAACGGAATAAAAACAATTAAATTCTCCCGTCTTACAGCGCTTCCACCACACTTCCTGGTTTTTGGCGCCGGAACAAATAAACCAATCACAACGCTGGAAACAAGTGCGACAAACTGACGGTGCGTTCTAGTTACCTCGGAAGTTTGAAATCTATTTCTGAAAATATGTCACACCCATCTTCGTCTTGGAAGTTGGGAATCCACTAAAATGTACTAATAGTTTGAATATTGGCAGAGCAAGAGTACTATATTGAAAGTGTTATTCTGTGCAATTTACGTATTGTGAAGGAGAATGTCCACAAATGTCTTACATAGTACCTTTAGTGAGTTGGATTCATAGTTGGAAGTTAAAATTTTAAACTTACATTTCACAAAATTAACTTCAAGTTTGTAATTTCAGCTCAGAAAGCTACCACCTCTTGCTAACACTGGTTCAAATCCAAATATGACTGCTTCTCAACAAAATAACGGGTTTTCGTTGGGATTTCTGACAACTTGGATAAAAGACTGTGATACACATTTTAAGTATAATTTGTGGACATTTTTATTTTAGAGTACAAATTCATGAAATAAAGATAAAGTCACTGATATGTGCAACACATCGTATTGCAGATACAACTAATTTTCCAACTTGCAACTAGAAAGCTGTTAAATTGGGGCGATGTAATTCCCACATCCGACTAACAACTGTACCAAAATAAATTGAACAAAACATGTGAGAGATTTGATGAGATATACATTAAATATGTAAACCTTAATTAAATATTTAAGGTATACAGAACATGCGGTTGGACTTGGACTTTGACCTTGAGGTTACTCTGGGATTTCTCACTTTCCAAGTCATAAATTTGATGCCGTCTTGGATTTTTCCAACTTTGAATCAATGAAATAAAAATAGATCAAATAAAGACATATATGGAAAACACCATCAGTATCTATCGACTGAACTGAGCTCTGAATTTATACAGCATAATGTCAGATTGACTTCTGTGATATGTTATCATCATTTTCTATATTGCAAATTATTTGAATAAAATATCCTGTTATTGAATACAAATAACATATCATATATGGGGCAGTTTTCATCAGTTATTTAATCAACAGGATCAAAATGCCAAAATAAAATCATGTGTAATAATATTTTTGACCATTGGAGGCCAGAATATCACCACGAATAAAAATAGGGTCACCTTATAACCAGTTGGAACTGTTAAGGTAACCAATATGTGAACTGTAATTATATTAGAAGCGTAAAAAGAAAGCACAACAACAAGTAGCTAAAAGTTAGACAGTAAATTCAACCTTGAATTTCCATCCAATTAAAATGCAGCACTTGTCTCAGTGCCCTCACCTTTTCTCTGTCACTTCTGATAACATTCATCAGCTGATAAATGAGGAGTGACAGCCAGTCCAGACTGTAATATTGTACTTTCTCCTTTGTCAGGGTAAAATCAGTTCACAAATCTTGACGACAGCAAAAACAGTTCAGTCATTTTTCTTATTTTGACATTGCTGATTCTCAGACACATCCTTCAGACGCCACATTAAGGTCATCAGACACGTGGGCCAACTTCCACCTCAACAAAGTGTTTCTTCATGACTCAAGAAATTAAACAGCTCATAAATTATAAAGATTCAAATGACACCAGGCTAGAATTAATAACTGGGTTGGCGGCTCAAAGCTGTCTGTCTCAGTCGTGTCCTTGGGCAATACTTCAGCCGCCTTGCCTGCTGGTAGTGGTCAGAGGGAGTGAATGACAGCCTCGCTTCTGTCAGTCTGCCCCAGGGCAGCTGTAGCTTACCACTGTCAGTGTGTGAGTGTGTGCATGAATGGGTGAATGACTGAATGTAGTCCTATAAAGCACTATGCTGTAGCATCACCATTTACCATCTACCAAGGTCCTTGTAAGCAAGGAATGAGCTGTAACAGCATCATGACTACAACTGCTTTAATATTAAATGAGGAATAATACAGAACGAAAGCTCCAGTGGGACTGAGCGCTTTGTGCCAGAAGCGAGTTGATAACGCTTTCAAACTCCATTAAAGCTGCATCAGATGCTGTCACACACACCGCCTGTGAGAAGTGGCTGTTTAACAGGACATGAAACTGAATTCATACTGTAAGGTTTTTTTTTTGTTTTTTTTTTGATGTGACACTCTCCCAACATCAACCAGCAGCAGGAAGCCTGGTGATGGACAGCAAGGCTTCCTGCTGCTGGTAAGTCGCTGTGTAAGATCCACATGCGACTCGAGTGGAGTCGCACGCGGACGCGCATGTGAGGTTTTCTCAACGGACATTGATTTGAAGCAGCATGAAATATTTGAAGCTCTTAAAAGTTTGCAACAGCCTATTTTTTGTGGTATATTTTTCTTTTTCTTTTTTTTAATCAGATTAAGGACAGATATTTACTGTGTTACACAATGAGCCTGATATTTCAGACAAACTCCACATATCCATTTCTTTTCTAAATACCTCTTTCTGTTGGACTAAAGTGCGATTTTATTTTTCTCTTGCTGATTTTTTTTTTAGCTCAGTAACACTTACATCTGAGCACTTTGGAGGCTTTCTAAAGTAGTGCAACTTTGCTCTAAGCAAAAAAACAAAAAACAAAAAAAAAAACAACTATTAATACACTTTTTAGGAGAAGTGGGATTTCTAGGAAATGTAGTTGAAGATTGAAATAAGATAAAAATGTGTTACCTCACATTCACATCTTGGAAATAACTCCTCATCTGCAATGCCTCCACTCTGCAAGATTCCTTCAGTGACCTAAAATGCAAGACGAACTCACATTCGTCTTGCTGTAAAAGATGCATTTGAAACAGCAGGGGAAAAAAAACCGAAAAAAACTTGTTTTTTCATCTAGCACAATTTATTCCACCATTTGTTTACAGTAGCTTTGTAAATGCAGTTTGTACGTTGATTCGTAGTAGTCTTCACACATCAGCTCTTGGCATTCTGAAGAGTGAGTAACACCTCACATGATTGGAATATTAAACAAATGTTGTTAAATATGAACAAATGAATAAATAAGCCCCGTTTCAGTGGCTCCACAGTGGAACAACAAGAGTCCTTTTGAGGGTCCGAGTGCCTCGCGTCTCCAGTCGCAGACAGGTACATCTGTTTCCAGCAGAAACACAATGTGGGGGAGCTGACTGTAGCAGAGACCAGGAGGCCCCCGTTTGAGTTGCAAACACACATGCACAAACAGTCATGGAGGGATTACGAGCCAACAGAGCAACCAGAGAACAGAAGAGGGAAAAGAGGACCGAGAAAGTCACACGAGTCATTTTGAAGAATCCAAATGCAGTTGCCTTGCACGTCCTAATTTTTGTTTGTTTATTTAAAAATTTTTGTAAAAAAGATTTTGCAGAATCTTTTTGCAGCCCATTTTTGCTTTGAGCGACGCTCCAGTTTTCTTTAAGTGCCTTTATCGTTTATTTTTACTCTCCCTTGCTAGAGTAGGGAACAGGTCATTTTCAGTTTCATATTTTTTTTCAGATTTAGTTATCTTGTACTCAACCTTTTCAGATATCAAAAGATGCCATTGCCCTGGGACTTTTTGTACCAATCAGGAATATATAAATACATATCTGCTTTCAGGTCACTCGGGTTAAACTTGTACGTTCCTTCCTATTTTAAAATAAAAGTTCTCAAATATAGAAACAAACAGAGGGTCAAGTTTGAAGCAGATAATGTCACAAGCTGACAGCAATTGAACACAGTGGCCACAAACAGTCAGATTTGACCTTTTCATGAGATGTCTTTTCCAAATACCTTGAAGACATTCTTGATATCAATGTTTCCTTGTCCCTCTAGTTTTATGGTGAAACATCCTGTCTCAATCCCTGTTAGTCAAACTATTTCTTAGTAGAATTTGATAATGTTAGAATTTTAGAAAAACCTTTTAAAAGATAAGTCATAATTAAATCACGATCAGTCCCAAACATAGAAACAGTCTTCAGTTTAACAAGAAATACGGTGATATTTTAATAATAATAATATTTCATTGCATCCAACTGTCCTGCCACAGTGTTGTACATTTTTTATTTAACTGTTATGGGCTTTGTCCTCCTTTTGCTGTTTTTTTTTTATTTATTTTTTATCAGTTTTAATTCTAAATTTCTAGTCAGGTACATGATCTCAGGTGTAAGCAAATTTTATGACTTCCCAGAAATTTTATGAAACTCTTAAAGGACATGTTAACAAATGCATTGCTTGTTAATTTTTATGGGTGTATACTCCATCCATCCATTTCCTATGCACCCTTGTCCCTTAGTGGGGTCGGGAGTGGGTGTGTACTAAAATATTTATTTGAAATGAAAAGTAAAAAAAAAAAAGTCTTAAAAGAAAAACGTAAAACTCATTTACTGCATCTGTGTTAAACAGATTAAGTGTTGACAGACATTTCAAGCATTTGTTTGTTGGTTCTTTTGATGGTTATGACCTTTCCTAAGCAAGAACATTACATAACACCAAAAGGCTGCAGTTTTCTGTTGCTTGGACAGGTTTTACAACACTTACAGTGATATGCTTGGACACAGCACTCTGTGACCAGCAAGCTTCTTTCACAATTACTGTCTATGCTTTGCTCTCCATGTGGAGGTATCAGTTACTGGCTGCTGGACAAATTGGGTCCTCTGGTTCTGTACCTGGCTGGTTCCACTCAGTAATCCCTCCATGCAACGGACACAGTCTCGCAGTCGCGCTCACTCCAGGCTCTCTCTTTAAGAAATGACTAATTTTTACATGAAAAATCTGGCAGATCTGATAGAGAAAAACTGAGAGAGGTTACAAGTGAAATTTACAATATGTCATGTTGCTTTTCTGCAGCTGTAAACATTAGCAAAGTAAAGGGAGGACTGCCAGTTGCACACACAGGGAACATCTAGACTGTAAACATTTCAATACAGAGACACACACAGCACTGTCCCAGTCAGCCCTCTACAACGACCTTTCACACACACACCTACACACACACACACACACACACAGACACGCACGCACGCACGCACGCACGCACGCACGCACGCACGCACGCACGCACACACACGGCTTCAGTAACCTGTCACAATCCAAGCACACACACACAGACACATTCAGGTGAAGCCTGACACTGACGCATCCCAACCACACACACGCACGCACGCACGCACACACACACACGCTTTAAGGGCGTAAACTACATTGCTTCCAGCTCCCTCCTCCCTCCCAGTCTGGACTGAGCATGTGCAGACCATTCCCAGTCCTCTCCATCCCACCACGCCCGTCTTTCAGACCAAGCGAACGCACCGGACAAGCTGACATGCCAGTTCCTCTCTCTTCCTGCTCAGATGTGTGCAGAGCCGATCTGAAAAGCATTTTATGTACTTTCTGATGTAATTAATCTGGTGCGGACGGTACGCAGAACTGAGGCAGGGGGCTATGAAAGAGGAGCGCACTGTGAGGCAGTCTTTTATGAGAGATCACCACCAAGCTGGAGTCCTGTTTGTGTGAGATGAGAGGCCCACTGAATAATGTACAAGTCTGTTTGCAGTTTTCTGCCTCTCCTTCTCCTTCATCCTCATGTGGTTCCTTTTCCTCTTCCACCCACTCTGCCCTGCTTCCTCCCCCCCAAAAATCCCCACCCAGTTAAGGCCATGGAAGGACTGGACACAAGTTACAGACAGGCCTGGACCCAGAGACGAGATGGGAGGCCCGTTAAGACCATGCTTTGATTTGGAGGGGTGTCTGAAGGGAGGCGGGAGAGGGTCCACGTTGTATGCAGTATCATCAGCAGGTTTCGAAATAAAAAGCTTAACAGAGGCCCTTTAATGCGTGATGGTTGGAAAGTCACATTTTCTTTTTGGTTCAGTTTACAAGGAACGGTTGTCTGATAGGACTATGGATTCCGTCACGGCGAGTATACGATGATCACTTTGATTGTTTCATCAGATTTGGTAGCGTCTGTGTCCAGATGTCCATGGTAGGAACCTAATATGTCCTGAAGACAAAAAGGAGACAGACAGGACAGACTGATGTTCTCAGAAATTAGAAACTAATGTCAGAAGTTAAAAGCTGTCAACCGTTACGTTTTCAATTCGTTTTGGACGATAAAGGAATTAGCGTTTACCAGACCTTTCCTAACAGATACTGATTTCCAATTTTCTCCTATGGTGGAATGTTGGCCCACTTTTCTTGGTGAACTTATTTTAAGCAAGGATTTCATGGACTACAAGGCCTGGGTAAAGTGACCGTCCTAATCTGACTTAAATCTGGACTTTGAATAGGCCTATTGTCAGAACAAAACTGTTTTTACGTTTAAGATCACAAGCTAAAGGACAGACGTTTTGCTTGAGGATTTTCGGGTTGAAAGTAGAGTTCATGGTTATATCATAACAGAAAATCATAAAACACTGTATATATCAAAAATAGCTTAAAAAACTTTTACATTGCAAATTGATATCTTGAAATTGGCCTCTGTCTCTTTAAGAAGCTTCTGTTCTTTCCAAATTGCTGCCATGGAACATTCAATTACTCCTCAAACATGCATGAGAGAATTAAGGCATTACTCCACGTATATTTTGGATGAAGGAATAGCATTTTAACATGATGTAAAGCTCAAAAATGTCAACCTTACATAATACCCCATTAAGATAAAATTGCATAAAGTGTTATTTAATTTCCCCAGCAACTTTGTTTTGCTTGTTTGTGAATTCTTTATGTAAGTTTCATCCTGCCTCAGATTTTTCAGTATATGACAAATCAATGAGCAAAGCTGATCAGTTGAACATTAGTAGATTTTGAGATCATGCCAACTAATTAGTGCATCACAGCATACCCAAGGATAACAGATAAACCCTGTTTTAAGTAGCCTGGCCATTGCCTTCCTGTGCAACTCCACTCGATTCTCATTTCCCTTCAGTGCTCCGTCTGGGAATTCTCCCATTGAACTAGATTTTGCTGGCTGAATTTCAACCAGGCAGATCAGTGAACTGAAAGAGGAGTTGCGAACAATGTTTTAGAGTTGTAGAGGAAGTGAACAAAGGAATTCAGTCCATGCTGCCAAATATTGAATTAACATTAACATCCATCTCATTCGACTTCTCTCTTCGCAGTGGAGGATGGTTGTTTACAGTGAAGGCCATTTCCAGTGAGCTTCAAAGCATTGAACTGGCGCATTACATACACCGGGGGCAAACGTCAGCAACTGGGTAAAATTATAAAATTCAACAGATCCACAGAGAAAGAGAGCAATTGTTTCTCAATAGCAGACCTTCTTTTCCAGCCCCAGTTTCAGTAGAACATGGGGCTGGTTTTTACCAGACTGTATTTCAAGGGGAAATCCACAGTTTTTTAATATCATTTTTAAAGCTACTAAACATTTCCATCATGCTATTCCTGCAATTTCGACGTCTGTAATGAGACGCCAGAAACACTGTGGGATTTTAAAATTAGAGTTGTAATGCCCTCCCATACATGCTGCTGCAAGTTGCCAGTAGATTTTCTCTTAATTTACAAAATAGTCAGCCATGTCCTGGCTACCAGTGGAGAGACTGAGAAAAAACTGTCAGAAGTGAAACATTGGCAGTAAACTCTAAGGATTACCTTGCCTGCTGTTTTTTTTTGATTGTTTTGGATTGACTCGCTTACACGTTTCTGGATATAAACTGGCCTGTTTTGAAAAGAACAGATTTTGCATAAATAAACTGCACTGAACTCAATGAACTGCCAGCTTTAGGTTTGGTGGTAAAGAACCATAATGAAAGGAATCTTGTGCTGCATATTAGAGTTTATGCACTTTCTTCAGCGGGCGATCACACTATGATTCTCACCTTGAAGAGTACTCAGAGTGGGCCAGGTGGTCGGTCAGTCGGAGGGGTGTTCAGGGCAGGACCGATTGATCTCAAACCAAGAGTCTATACAGCTGCAGAAGCACAAAGACACACAGACATGAAGTAGCTCAATCGGATATAGAAATCAGAAAACACATCTACATTGGCTTCTTCACACAGATAATGATGAATTTACGCATCTGAATTAGAAACAAGCTGAACTATGTTACGCAATACGCATTTAACTCAATGTTATGGAAAGCTGTTGCTAAAGTTTCATGTAGGCCTGTTGGAAAATCTCCAAATACTCCCACACAGGAAGCTCACAGAAACATGAAACTTATCAATGAACCTCAAGGGACGACACTGGAAGAGACCTCTTCTGACCTGTTTTGAATTTATAAAATCTTTCTCTGGGTTCTTAGAAAACATTTGACAGTAACCACATTTTTGGGGGTCGTCATGTCAAGTTTATTTCATAAACAGCTTGAGAACTAAACTCAGATCCTAAGAAGAAAAATTCACCATGTTAGGATAACTTTTGTGGAGTAAGCGCTGTGCTGAAATGTCCTCATTGCAAAATTTTTTACACAGGCAGATGCTAATGATTATATAGCAAAGTGGAGCCATTTCTGAATCGCAGCAACTCAGCCACAAGGTGGTACGATCATAGATTGTATTTTTTTTTTTTTTTTCTTCAGTGGATGCTGGGCAGGAAAGAATACTTTCTTTGAAGTTGTGCTATTAAGCACTTTGGATTAAGAATGGGATGTCACTCAAGTTTATGTTTGTGTGAAGGCAATTTAGTTTGGCAACATAGTATACTATACAGTTTCAGTAAAGCAGTACTGCGTACAGAAAAATAAATGCATTCTAAAATTAAATCTAAAATTATAAATGTGTACAAGAAGTAAAAATTTGTTAAAGTTCAAGAAATGTGTCAATAATTACTTAAATACAGAAACATATAATTTATTGTAAATTATATGGCGTTATAAGGCAAATATAATTATAAGGCAAACTTGAATTTATTGCATGTTAATATTTACTACTTAGTTTCCCTTTGGATTAATAAAGTATTATTGAATTGAATTGTTAAAACAACACGATCTCAACAGTTATTTGATATTTTCTGTGCTGCACTTCATCATAAAATAATTTAATCTCTGACTCTCGTTCATCTAGTAGACTCCAACATTTCACTGGTCAAACTGGTAACAGTGGTTTAATGGCAGACCAATCACCTTTGCTTTAGCAGAGTTTGCCACAGACTTTGATGGTGGTTAATTATTTCAGAATTATATAAGCTATTACATTTAATAAATTAGAATGAATAATTTCCACATTTGATTATTTAAATATGTTCTTCTAAATTTTTGTTTTGAAATATTTAAATAATTTGAATAAAACAGATTGATTTATGCAATAAATGAACTTCCAATTTTATTAAAACGATCACATAAAGTGAACATTTATGCAACTTATTAATTCCTTTGCATTGTGCTACTTTGACTCTCGATACCAGCTCATCTCTTTGTTTAACTTTTTAATAAAGTGAAACACTTCATATGACAGAGAGCAGAAATGCTGCATGGATCACTTTTATCTTTAAACAAATGATTGAATAATGTTTGCATCAAAGTAAAGCAGAGCAATCAATCTTTAAACCTTTACACAGCGCTGTGAGGGGAGGGGATTTAATTAGAAGAAGTGCAAAAGTGATATAAGAGCCAGTGATTCAAATCTGTCTGCGTATGCGTGTGTGTGTGCGCGTGTGTGTGTCAGTCACCTTTTGTGGTAGATACAGAGGCACGGCAGTCTGGCTATGGTGTCCCCTTGCTGCAGCTCCTCTAGACAGATCACACACTCACCGGCATCCCTCGCCAACACATCATCTAAGGTGGCCGACACACACACACGCACGCACGCACGCACGCACGCACACACGCACACAGAGCGGAAGAAGAATTAGCATTTCACCACAAACACTGATAATGTCAGCCATCATATCAAACAGCAGAGAGCAGCCGGGAAAGCAGCTCGGTGCATCACAAAGATGATACCGTTGGCATTTTCTGATTCCAGCCATAAAAAAAAATAAAAAAATGCAACAAAGAAGCAATTTGTGACGAGCTTTGAGCCAGTTTCTGTTGCTATTACTAGAAAATGTATTTCAGAATATTTTATCCGCTCCACTACACTATTAAATGAAGATCAGCAGCTACAGAGACTTGAATGATCTATACAGAACGATTGTGCTTATCAAACCACACGGGACTTAACCTGTACTCATCACCCTGGAGCATTTTAACATTTTTGTCACTTCACTATCATAAACTTCAACGTACAAGACGAAACACGACTGAAGTGAAGGAAAAAGGCAGGGTTTTCCGAAACAAACAAACAAAAAAAAATCAAACAAAAAGAGAAATCTGAAAAGTGTGGCATGTATGTTGTAGAACAGGGGCCACATAGCTGTTACTTTCTCTGGTCGGGGGCCGGTCTTAATTTTTGGAGAAAGAAACCTTAGAAAATTCTTCTCGACGGGGGGGTGCGCGCGACACATTCGCGCTTTTAGATAGATTTTTACCCAGAATGCAAATGGAAAAAACCGTGAGTGAAACGGTGACTGGGACTGACTAGTATATATTCCATTGAGGGAAAGTTAGTTTCACATCTGCTCAAGCCCCCTGATGGTTGAAGAAAAATCCACATATAAACCAGAAAATACAATATATGAAAAAAAAACACTGAATGCTCTCTGGTATGAGGAGGCGGGCCGGATCTGGCATTGTTCAGGGGGCCGTAGCTTGGGGACCCCTGTTGTAGAACCTCAACTAATACAACTGAAAGTCTTTTGTGGCTTGTTTCTGTCATGCAAAGATGTAGTTTTTGTTCATTTCCAGAGGCAAAATATAGCAATGTTTTCTAATATATCATAATGTTTTTTTTTGTTTTTTTTTAAGTGCAGTGAGAATTAATAAATTAACAATGACCTTATCGAATTATCTGACAATGATAAGATATTTTGGGGTCAAAATCTTAAGTCTATCTATAATCCAAACCTGTTCTTTTCTCAGGCTACACCAAGATGGGAATAAAGGCGTCTAATCTCTGTTTGGGCTGACGTGTGGAGGAAGCAAGTGGAAAATGTTTTCAAACCAGCTTTTGCTGCAACCTACACCTAAATGTCATGTGTGCAGAAAGAAAAGATTTCTAGTGAATAAATTAGTTGCAATATAACCAGCCTTAGAACCCATACTAAATCCTACTTGATTTTTGTGTTACTTGTAGTGACGAAGAGCAGCAAATCAGATCAACATTTCATTAACTTAATCTGGACAAGCATCCATTTCCAGTATGACCAGTACAAACAAGCATCCACGTGCATTCAGAATTTGGTGATGAATTATCCTAACACGCATACTTTGGGAATGTGGAAAGCAGCTAGAGGACACATAGAGCACATACAAACCCCAGGCAGAAAGTCCCAGATTTAAAACCCTCTTGTTGCAAAGCAACAGCACTAACAACTGCTCAGCTGTGCGGCGCCAGTCGAGGCGCCCACATTTAGAGAATGATGCAATGATGACTGAGTCTCTCTTTAAGTACAAGGACAAGTAATTCGATCAATGTTTTAATAACAGTAAAATAAACCACCAGAAATCACTTTTTAATTGATCCACAGGTTTGAATAAAACAGACAGTTTGCTGACTTTAATCAGTAATTTAAGACAATCCAGCTCAAGTATCTGTACAGATGAAATGGGTTTACCTTGCTCTCGACGCTGAATTTCAGGCAGGGCACGTTTGTTATTGTTCATGTGGTTGTTATTGTCTATTTGATGATGGGAGTGCAGCGGTAGCTTGGTGGAAATGAATTTCCCCTTTGGGACAATAAAGTCTAAAGTCTAAAATCAGGACATCCAGTTAGCCAGTGTCAGTGTGCAAAATTCATGACACAGCCAGAATTTCCACATTCTTTACTCTGGTAATCTATAGTTCTTATAGCCTTCTGAATGTCTTTCCAAAACTTTAGCTGCTCGTGCACTTACCCTGCATCCAGAAGAAAAGCTTATCTTGAGGTAGAAGGGAGGATTCATAATATTAACCTGCCGTTGGCAAAGCTGCAAAAATAACACAATCCGGTCATGTAGCGCAGAGCCCCGTAAGATGTTTTCCAACATCTCATTAAAAGGTGAGGCTGCCTGAGCACAGTGTGTGGCGTGACCCAGTAAAGGTACGCCGAGACTAATAAAGTGCTCACACAGTGTGAAATTCTAGAGAATAAGTTGCTCATAAATTAAATTCTCTGCTTGCTTTAAAACAAAACGCTACATCAAACGAGTCGTCCTTGGTCCTGGTTACCCCCACCTGACCGAGGCCAGGAAAATCTCCATGGCTCTTCAGAGGATCAATACACCATTCAGCGAATGTGCAAAATGACGGATTGTGTGCAATTATACAAAGCAAGTACAACATATAATTGGGGATACATGTGTCATACATAGCCCTCCACATTTGTTAAAGTTGTGTAAAAATCCTAAAGAATCTAAAATCAATGATAACTTGACTAACATAATAATATTAATTGTAAAAAAGAGCAAAAGAGCAGAGAAAACAAGTAAAATACCTAATGCTTGATAGAAATTAGAATTTTGGTTGGATGAGCTGTTCAGGTTGAAACTCTTCGGTAATAATTTGCACTGAATAATAAACGTTTTATTATACAAATGTAAAAAACGAATATCAGTGTGCAAAATTCATGGTTCTCTCTGGGTACTCTGGCTTCCTCCCGGAGTCCAGAAACATGACTGGTCAATTAACTGGTCTCTCTAACTTGTCCTGTGTTACCCGATGATGGACTGGCAACCTGTCCAGAATGTACCTCAACTAAAAACCAACAGAGGGGGGTGCTGTGGTGGCGCAGGGGCAAAGCACAACCCACATACTGAGGCCTTAGTCCTCATGGCAGTGGTTGCAGGCTCGATTCCCAGCCTGGTGACATTTGCCACATGTCTCCTCTCTCTTGTTACCCCTGTTTCCTGTCAAACTACCTTCAAATAAAGGCCACTAGAGCCAACAAAACCTTTTAAAAAACAACTAACAGAGAGTCTGTGGAGGGATGATGGCATCAAGGCCGTCCAACCTCAGAGACTTTGAGCTTACCACCAAACATAAATTGTCAAAATGTTAACGCTGAGCAGAAAAAAATTCAATTTTTTAAATTTAGAGAACCACGGGTCCATCTGCTTTGCCAATGAACTGCTTCAGTACATATAGAAGATCGTGTTCTGATTAAAGAAACAGAACCAAACCATTTGATTCATTTGCATAAAGCAAAGATGAGGCCGAGGTTCCCTAAGCCAAACAGTTCTGTACAACACTAGAGGTGCTGTGTCATCTGTTGAGAACCGTGCAGAAGTAGAGCCGTATGTTTACGGAGATCATGATTGAGACATTGAAACAGTCACGGCATTTCCAGCAAACCCTTAAACAGTAGCCGCTAGCTACCGATGAGATCGTAGGCAAAGTGAATGGAGAAAGATGTATTTGACATTTCGCTAAACCTGGTCCGTCTTCTGTTTCGTTTGATCAGAATTGGATGAAACGGGATCTGAGGGCTCTTTTTCTGGGTCTCCAACTCATTAGTTCTCTCCTCACCCACCTGCCTCCCTCTTGACTTTCAGCTGTCTCTCCTGCCTGCCAGCAGACGTTTGGCATCAAGCAACTTCACATCAATAATGACTTAGAGGGGTTGCTCTTTGCTTTCCTGAATCACAGCACTAAATTCCTTCTTTTACTGTCTGTCTTTGTCCTCCAGTGGCCCGAGCTGCAGGAGGCAAACTGCATGTGCTTCACCTGATTCTCCCTTATGCGTTCGCTCTGGTTTTGCTCCACACTGGCCCTCCTGACTTAAATGTCTTTGGCCCCCTCAGTCACGCCACTCACGCAAGTGCTCAAGGTGCTATATTTAGCAGGACACATTAAAAATATCATTACTGAAAGCCGAAGCCCAGATAAGATCCAGCAGTCACCTCACTTGGATTTTGTGCTACCCTTGAACCTCACCTGCACTCTGCAGGCATGTAGACAAAAAAAAATATTAAAAGAAAAACCCCGAGAAATGACATTTGTTTCAAGTTACTGTAGACAAACATTTACAATTAGTAGATATGTTTTTGATTTGTATTTCAGAAATCCTCCACACCATTGCATTTACATCTTGCACATACAGTCTGTTGCGGAAGTAAACGTAACTTTCAAGCTTTTTTATATTTTGCCACATTTTAACCTTACATGTAGATGAATTTTTTGGTGGGATCTAATATAATAAAACAACTCACAACAGCGGGAATTTCAAAAAGATGCAGTTTTTTAATTTCTGATTTAAAATCTTAAAAGTGTATTATAGATATGAACTCACTGCCTTGAATAAAGTCTGACTAAATCCAGCTGTTCTGTAAAGACCTTTTAGATTTGTTAGAAAACATTGGGAAAGAAACCGTCTTTGTTCCTTGATCGCAAAGACCAAAGAGCAAAACGGGGAAGTCGGGAAGAATGTTATGGAGAAGTTTAAAGCACAATTAGATTGTAAACATCTCAAGCTTCGGACATCTTACAGAGCTCTGGAAATGGAAAGAGTGTGGCACAACAACAGCAAACCTAGCAAGACATGGCTGCCCGAGCAGAGAGAGTGTAAATCAGAGAAGCAGCTAAGAGGACAATGGTAAAGCTGGAGGAGTTGCAGAGACTCACAACTCAGGAGGGAGAATCTGCCAACAGAAAACTATTAGTTATGCACTCCACAAATCTGGCCTGTCTGGAAGAACAAAGCCATTCTTGAGATAAACCCATAAGAGGAGCCGCTTGTAGTTTGAGATAAGCCATGTGGCGGTCACAGGAAGAAGGAAGGCTGGTCAGATGATACAAAAATTTAATATTTTGTAACCTGCATGCAAATCAGGTCAGAGAAAAACTAACAATGTAAAAAAGAAGAATAAAAAAAAAAAACTCCCAAAAGTTGAACAATCACAGCTCTCTTCTTCAAACAAGAAGCTGAAGAAATATGGACAGAGCTAAATACAAAAGAAAACCTTTTGGAGGCAGCAGAAGACTTTGGGACAATAATGTCTATGATTGGACATTCACCTTTCAGCAGGACATTGACCCACTGCAATACAAACAGAGCTACGAAGTATGCATTTAGATCAAAGCATATTTATGTGTTAGACTGAAAATCAGCACTTTCTTCTTTGATTTCCAATTTTGACTTCCGATGATTCACTTCCTGCTAAAGAGCCCCCTGGTGGTTGAAGAAAAATCCACAGAAAAGCCACACCAGGTTTTATGCCGAATGGTTCAAAGCGTGGGGGAAAAAGTAACGGCTTATTATCCGAAAAATACGGTACTTGCTATTTGAAGTTCAAAGAGTAAGCAATATGGTTAAGGCTCTTATTTTGAAGGACGCTTTCTGAGTTCATTTGCTATTTTAACACAAAAAGTAAAATATATGCTCTACTTTTCAGACTCCTCCTGTTATCTGGACTTATACCTGCAGCTAAAATGCTGATAGTCCACACTGGTAACAGGTTGAACTAATAAGGCTAACTAAGAAGACAAACTGTTTCGTCCTTGTCATTGTTTGTTGGGGAGGAAAACAAAACTGGGCCAAAACAAAGAACTGCACTGCATGCAGCATACCATAAAAACAATCTTATGATCCTCTCTGCTTTGGCAGATCAGTAACAGATTCTAACTCTTCATGATATAATATGCCAACACCCCGACCCCACAGTGTGACAAGTTTGTGTTTCTCAGGTGGTTAACACTCCTTATCACAAAGTGACATGCATTTCTTCTATTTCCTATTTAACTGCCATGACAAAAAATGAGTACATGAAAATATTCCACACCAAAACAGTGCAAGAATTGCAGGTAATAATAAAATGCCCACTTGTGTTAGGTCAGCAGTAAAAAAAAAAATATATATATATACATTTATATATATATATATA
>NW_006800036.1:619637-626604 GCF_000485575.1 Poecilia formosa
ATATAGAGGTTACTGTGATAAACTCAAAATATTTCAGGTGCCAGTTTGTTACTGTACTACAGGGCTGGACCCCCTTTTGCAGGCAGAACGGCTGCAATTCTTTATTTCATAGATTTATGGCTGATACGCTCATTCTACGTTTTGGTTTATATTCACTCGACAGGATCGTTCAGCATCTGCAGACATCAGTGACCTGAATCACCAGTTCCCCCAAGTCCTGAAGGGTTGCTGGGGGGGGGGTTGTTATTTTTATTTTATTTTATTTTTTAAAAATAAAATAAAGTCTTAGCCGTCTAAAATCAAGTTTTTAGATATAAAATTTGACTTTTGGGAACGGCTCTCACTGAACACACATGAACCCAGCAAAGCCCACCCCAATAGTTACGCTTCATGCAAATCGATTACCTTCAGCTATATCTTATTTATATCTCGATAAAGTGGATGAAAGCAGCAGCTGTTGAACTACGCTCAGAAGTGTTATCCTGTGCCAGGATGCAGGAAAAATTGAAGGTATGATCAAGGTCTTTGATAGTTTCACCTGAGGCAATTCAGACAAGCCTAAACTTTGAACTGGTGAGTGTCTGCAGAAACTGTTTTTGGCATCCGCCTCATTAAAAGTGGCATTACCCCTGCAATGACCTGGAAGTACAGTGCAGTGGTTGCATCAACAAGACTAAGCTACATCGCCTCGCAGTCCTTGTCACATTTTGCCATTTCACAACCAGAACTTGATGCATTTATTGTGTTTTTTCGTGATAGACCAAGAGAAAGTAGTGGGTAATAATTAAATAGTTGACTTTTTGTAGTTTTGAACTAATGAATATGCATTTGCATTAAATCCCCAACACTTTTCACAGGAACAACAGAGCTGTTAGTGTTTTTTGCTGCCCCATCTTTTCCTCAAGGTCAGGTTTAGTCAGAGTCTGAATGGAGACCTTGTGAGTATAGATTTTCAAATCTTCCTACAAAATCTCAATTGGACTTGAGTCTTTGACTAGGCCACTCTAAGAAGCACATGCTAGCAGCAGGCACGACGGAGAAATTTCTTCAAACTCATACCCCCTCATCATGGAAACCACAGGAAGAAGTTCATATGATGCAGCTTTTAAGTTGAAGGCTATGGATCTGGCAGTACAGATCGACAGCCGCTAAGCTCGGCGTGAACGAGTCCATGGTTCGGCGTTGGAGACGGAGGGCTGCGTCCTCAATAGCAGATTTATTAAGGACGCAGCCCTCTGCTGCCCTCTACTGCGTCTTTGTGGAAAACCGAGAGCGGAGGAGATACCAGCGGCTTATTCGTGTACGTTTCCAGTTAAAAAAAAAACAAACAAAACAAACAAACAAAAAAAAAAACTTTGTGGGTGCGGTTTATAGCTCCATAGTCTGGAAAATACAGTAATATTTTCAAAAGTTTATTAAAATATCTTACAGTATTGTCTACATTTGCATAAATAACTTTAGGGAAATTGTGTGTCTGAGCTGCAGTCTGTAAGTCAGAAAACAGTGTGTGATGATGATGATAGAAGAAATGAAAAACACTTTAAGGCACCTACTTGTACTACTACTAATGTTGATAATGTAACTAATAGCGATTATATTTATGTTCAAAACCACAATAATATTAACTAAAAACCAACATTTTCATACACTAAAGTGTTGTCATTTTTAAGTAAGTTTAGATGATGCCCTGCCTGTTCTCTGTTTAGTATTGCAGGAGTGTCTATTCCCAGATCCTTCTGTGGAGTGTGACTGCAAATTTTTGTTTTTTTGTGCTCATCTAAAATATTCAAAAGAAACCGCAGCTTGAAAAGCTGGAATACATTGATGCAACTTGACATGTCATTGGCTGGTATTGCAAACAACAGTAATAATCTCTAGAACGCTAAAAACGTTGAGTCAAACTTTAAAAAAGACCAAATTGGTTTACTCATCACTACCGCATCGTCTTGACCAATTGGAGTAAATAAAATCAACATGGCTAATGTTATTAAGTCTTACTTCGTGGAGAAAAATACTCAAATTTAAACCCTGTGCTGTTGAAATAAATGAAGAAGAACCAAAGTTCTAAGAATATTTTTGAAACGGTTGCAAAAAGTGGGAATATGTCTATCAAATAACACCACAGACTTGTTTGTTTGTTTGAAAAATGTGGATGTGTGACACACCACACAACCCAGGTGATTGGCAATAAAACCCCTGAGCATCCCAGGAAACAAGATAAGCACGTTTCATTCGGTGGGTCTCAAAAACCACACAGAACAGAGGAGAAGGTAGATAAAAGAGGAACAAAGAAATTAGGAGGAAATTTGGATGGCAGGAGTAGACAGACGGACGGACTCACGGAGCAGAGGGAGAAATTGCAGAGTGTAATTGGCTGGAAATAAAGAGCGACAGGATGGAAAGGAGATGCAGAAAAAAAAATGAGAGGAATTACAGGAGAGCTTCTCCTTTTACCCTCTCTCCTCTCGTCCGTTATCAGGCATCAGAGTACTCCATCACTCCGGATCCCATCAAGCTTAAGACAGTTTCACTCTCCCCTCTCTGCCTGTGTCACTCAATCTTCAGCTCAGATTTGGCTGGAGGCTTCAAACCTACATTATGTTTTACTGCACTGGCCTTGTGGGCCACACTGGCAGCTATTTGTGGAACTGTAAGATCGCCTCCCTGCACTCCCCGCCTCAAACTACATCACATGATTTAGTTATCGTTAGGATCAGAAGCACAAGATGATGCAGAGGCCTCGACAAGGTGACCCCAGCAGACGCCCGTTTCCACAGCCGGCGAGTTGGAGAAGTGTCAATCAATGAGCTGCTGTGGGGCAATAAACATTTGGGACCTGCGTCTCCAAGCAACCAACAGAGGCAGATCATAACTAACAGCAGTGTGTTTACTGGTGTAAGCAGGTGGCTGGATGGCAGACAAGAAGTCTGCACCAGCTTTGTGTGCTTCTTTATTTTCCGTTATCTCAACTGTGGGTGTAGATTCCTTTATTTGTAGCTTACACTGACTGTTTTTTTTATCCTTAAATTTACCAAAAGAATTAATGTCAAAAACGTAGAATATTACTTAAAAGTTTCAAAATAGAAACTTGTATTGATTCAGAATGGTATGATTCACATGTTTATTTATGTTCATTTTGATGATTATGGCTTATGACTAATAAAACCCAAAAGTTAGCTTCTCAGAAAAATTATTCTGTTTCATAATATCAAAAAAAAAAGGAGTTGTTTAACAGAAATGTTATGTTCTCGTCTCCGCTGTCATCGCAAAGAATGCTGACCTGACAGTTTGCAGCCAGAAACAGGCTGCTAAGCTGGCAGTAATGCATAAAAGCATTCGGTGAAAGGTTTAGTGGAAGGAAAAATTGTGGCTTAAAAGACAAAAGGCACACAACAGTAATAACTTCCACCTTGATAGGATTCACAAGCCTTGCACTGGGATGAGAACAGTGGCCTGGGCCAGCAGCTCCATCAGTGTGGTGGGGGATAATGCTGTGTAATCCCAGTCTGGTAACTTGCTCCCTCTAACCTGCTGTGCCTATTCAACACAGAGGGGGAGCCATCTCCTTCCAAAGTCAATAGTTATTTCTTGAGCTCTTGTCATTTGCTGGTGTCGGTCCACTGACTTTTATGAAGTCCAAAACCAGGACATTTAGCAGCACTTCACGCTTCCCTCTGCTGACAAACAATATCATCAGACAGATGCAGGAGACTGGTGAAATAAACTCAATACAGGGTCAACAATGCTGTTGAATCTCATAGCATGGCTTATCCGTCTGAAAAGTACAAAGTCCAGGTATCAATCTACTAATAATAACAAAAATAAAAAAAACAGAATGAGATGCAACAGCTTTCTGGTTATGAAACTGAGTCAGTCAACTTATTAGATAACAGGAAGATCCAAGCGTGGCGGTGCAGAGACAGTTAACAGAGCAAAACGCAGCAGCACTACACACAGAAGATCAATACAGAAATGAAAAATGCTCTGACATGGTCAGCTCCCTCACTCTTCCAGTGTTAAATGCCGGTGAGACTCAGCTAAGCATCGGCCCTCAAAGTTATTGACGGCAAGGTATCTGCAGTTTAATGTAAAGCTGCAACTTGCAGATTTTTAACAATTCGGACTGAAACAGAACCCCAAAAGAAATGAAGCACTGAAACAAGATTAACAGGACATGCAGCATGGACACAGTAACAGCCAACATAGCAGAAGAGCCCAGCAGAGAACCATGAAAAACAGAAATGGTTAATTAAATTAATTAAACGTGAAATAGTCCAAAACGTCTGAAGCATTAAGGGTTCTTTTTACTGGAACAAAGGGGCCAAGCTCATCTCCTGAAAAACAGCCGCACAACTATAAACCATCTACTCTACACAATGCAGTCAGTTGAGTCATTCAGCGACTTGTCCATCAGGTTACCAGACCAAGTGTCATGATTTGTTACTCCAGAGAATGCATATCCACTGCTCTGGTATCCAGACGCAGCATGCCTGGTAGACTGCTACGCTGGCTTTGGATCAGATGCAATGTGTCTGATGTGTCGCATTGCATTAAGGGATGTAAGGCTTGGATGCATAAATTCAAATTCAATTCAAATTCAAACGTGCTTTGGCTATACTAAAGGGAAATTTAACGTTGTCATAACTCGTATATCCCAAGAATCCTCAAGTGTTGCTGTGGACGGTGATGCTATGGGCAGGAAGGATTTCTGGCAGCAGCCAGTCCTGCAACGGCTCTGAAGAGACCTCTGACTGAAGACTGTTACTGTAAGACAGTCTCATAACAATCATGCCACGCTATCAGCTCACTTTCTGGGCAGCAGAGGCAACACGCCACAGTAACATGCCAATTGATCAGTTGTTGGCAAGAACTCCATCTAGTCACATGGTTAGAAAGCTAGCCATGTTGGAGTTGGGGATATGCTCCTTACCCTCTACCATAGATGGAAGAAACGGTTTGAACTTTCTCTTTCTCACTTTGCTCTTAGGAAGCCTCCCCTGTACCTCCCCAGGGATTTGGGGTCATCCCTGAGGATGCCATAGTTCAGGTGTTACTTGAGTTTTTTGAGATGCTAATGAGCTGCTCCCAGCTGTAGAAACAAAACTATCCAACGGTGAATAAGAGGAAGAAATCTTCCAGTTGTATAGCATCTGACATTGGGGGCAATAACTGTCCACATGTGCAATGCCTCAACCAAAAATATTATGAACAAATGTCTACAAACATAACAAATCAGAACTAACCACGCAGAGCAACCCTAACATGCTGCCACTATGAGTGGTACAATTCTAGATCCCATTCCCTGAAGCTCTATTTATGGCCAAAGAAAGTTTCAAGATCTGCAGCTGTTGACTGCAGAAAGTCGACAACCTTTACATGTACAGCTCTGCAATGTTGGGATGCCAACATTCCCAACCTCTTCCACTTTTTTAGCAACACATATAGCATCTAATAATACCAAATTGGAATAAAACAGGGAATAAATAAAAACGGGGAGGTTTGTGGCTGTGGCTTGACAAAATGAGGACAAATTTAAGAGGTTAGTGATACCGTTGCTTGGATTAAATTTGTATTTTCTTTCCAAGTTTTGATGACTCAGTACCATAACAAAGAGCTTATTCAGCATTATCCACGTGCTTCTGTTTTATTTAAGCAAAAAGGTACACTTGCTGCAGCACTACAACGACTCCAGTAGAAAAACGCCGAGGGGCAGAGAATGATCAGACATAGTTCGGGTCACATGGCACCAAAACAAGTTGTGAAACACAAAAAGTTATGAGTTACCAAGTAGCTTTGCTGCCTCAGGTGGGCTTGTATGTTTGTACGTTTTTTTTTTTTGTTTTTTTTTTAATTGAATACATTATCTGCGTAGAATCAAACCATGAATATATTATGAATTTTAATTTTTTTCATCTCATTCATATTTAAGGTGCTTTGGAAGGACTAGCTCGATATGATAAGCCTCCGTGTAGACCCACCCACATCGCTGTGAATATTTAGCTGTACAGCAGCAGGACACATGCAAGAAATCAAGCAAGAAAAATGAAAGGTTATGCAAACAACACCATTTTCCCCGTGTATCCCAAGCTTAACTTTTCCCTCCAAATGAGAACATGTGAACGTCGTGAGACGTTTCTCACCGTTGTAGGAGAGGCGAGGTTTGCTGAGACACATGATGAAGTGGACCTCCATCTCATTGGACGCCACAGACTTGGAGCAGACAGGACACTTGAATCCTGGGAAGATAAACAGTGATGTTCAAAAACAAGCACCAGTTTTGTCAAATCTGATAACGCCTTACCAATATCCAACCCAGAGGTTTAGACGGCGATTTTAAGATGTCTTTATGTTCGCCAAAAGGCATGTTTAAGATCTGAAAATGATGCACATTTATCTTCTTGTGGGATAATCTGAAGTCCAGGAGCCCCAGTGATGGATTACCCATCAGAAGACCATTTAACTCTGCTGCTCAGGGCTCCTGAATCCCCTCAAATGCCAAACTTTGACAAATTAGGTGTGGAGACAGCTCTCTGACGGAAATCCCAGTGATGTTCTTGTTGTAAATGCTGCAGTACAGACCAGTTTAATGCTTGTAACAGCTCATATCAGCTGTATAATGACTTTGATATCGCAACAACAATTATAAAAACAAGTTGCAGTTTAAAACATTAGATTGTTCAAGTAAAGCAGGGCCAAAATGTCCCAAAAATAATTTAAAAAAAAAAAAAAAAAACACAATATTCAGAAGACAGTGCAGCCTTTCCTAAACCTGCTGTTTTTTTCTTTGTGCTGATTCAAAATTTCCCCTTCTTGATTAAACTCAACAGGTTTATGATAATCTAATTATGGAGGTAAGACTGCTGTACTAAATCTCATGCCGCTTTACAACTGACAAAAGTAGTAATATTTGTTTTTGAATTAAAGAATTAAAGTGACTAATTCATGTAACACACACACACACACACAC